>NC_141543.1:111355000-111515000 GCF_021556685.1 Rattus norvegicus
ATGTTTTGAGCCAGGGTCTTTTCTGTCGTGGCCAGATGGCCTGGCCAGCAAGCCTCCAGATCCTCAGTTTCTGCCCACAGTGCAGGGGTTAGAGACACACCGCTGCATTGGTTTTCACCTGGCTGTCAGGAATTTGAGCATAGCTCTCCCTGCTTGTGCAGCAAGCCATCTCCCTTGCTCCTGGCAGAGAGACATGGCAGCCGGTGACTTTACGAGGTTGAAGCAGCTGTTTGTTATGGTGCCACCTGCAGATGTGGCACCAAGCTATAGCCCTCAAGCCCTACTCCTACCGTACGTCACTCAGGTAGTCCCTGTGTCCACAGCTCCCTAAATCATCTCTACTGGTGGTGGACCATATTGCAGTTTCCACTGGTTTTAAGTTGATGCATCTCAACCATCCTGTGGGTGAAGATACAGGTCTTGGTTCTTCTTCTAGAAGACGGTCTGGTAGATCAGGACTCCTCAGGTGCAGACACTGGGTGCGGATTAGGATTGAGTAGACACAGGGGTTGAATGTTTCTTCTCTGTTGGCTGGGACTTCCCTCCCTCCATACTCTTGTCTGCGTGCAGATTCATCCCATGTGACCCCAGTGTTGCTGGGTGCCATCTCATCTCACATTGTGGTGTGCTGTGTCCTGCCAACCCCTCTCGGTCCTTGTGGGTGGGCCACAAGATGGTTCCTCCCTCTACTCTGGATGACTCCTTCCTCACGATATTGAGTCCTGTTGATTGACAGCTGGCCACACAGCTGTTTTCCTTGGGTTGTCTCCTGTTGACCCTAATGGAATTCTTTATATCCTAGACAGAAATGTTTGATCATCCTGTGAATTGTGCTGTCTTCTTTAAATTTATGATGTGCTTTCCATTCTGTTTGCAGTGTATTCTGATGGACAGGAGTTTTTATGCTGAATGGGTCACACTCACTGTTCTCTCCAGGGGCTGCTACACCTGAACTAAGCCTTCAGTTTTGTGCTTTAACCAACTATAGTTTAGTCTGTAATATACCCAACCCCTTTTCATACATAGCACAAGGTGGAACCCATGTCTGTCTCTGTGGCTCACTGTAAAGGTGGAGCCCATGTCTGTCTCTGTGGCTCACTGTAAAGGTGGAGCCATGTCTGTCTCTATGGCTCACTGTAATGAGTTATTTACTCTTTCATGTTGTGTAAAAGGCACCAAAACCTGGCTCCCACCTATATCCAAAACATGTGCCCCTTGTTACCTGCTGTGTGAGTCCCACCTAGCCTGCTTCTGCTCATCAACCTGTCCTCAGGGTCCACTTTTCCTGGCCACATGCTCGTGGTCCCGCCAGCCTCACAGTAGCTTCCTGTTCTCTCTGTCTTCTCTCCCCACCCCGCCATCTCTCTTGAGACACCACACTCAATCCTCAAATCCCACCGTCCTCTCCCTACTGCCCAGTCACAGGCTCTAGCCTTTTCTTAGCTAATTATCTTAGAAATGGGAGCAGGGTTTACACAACACAGGCATCTATTAAAATGCACTCCGTACAGCAAGTAGATCTTTGGTTCATAATTTAGGGTTTGTATGTACAGCTCCCTGCTACCTCACCATCCACGCCAGCTTTGACCTGAGTCAGCTCTGTCCTGTGCCAATCAGTGGTCTTGGTTTTCAGTTTCTTAGTTTGAGGGGACACAGGCACCCTTTGTTCTTCTTGTTGAGGTTTTGGTTAGTCTTGGCCTTTTGGTCTAATAAGAAAATACTAAATCCAGTCATCTGTTTCCATAAGACTTGTGCGGCTGGAGGGGTCAGCAGTTAGAGCACTTGCTGCTCTTCCAGAGGACCCGGTTCAGGTCCCAGTTCACAACCACCTGTAGCTTTAGTGTTAGGGATCCAATGCCCACTTCTGGCCTCCACAGTACCTGTATACATGTGGCATACACACACACACACACATGTATATTATATATATATTTTTTTCTGTCTGTCTGTCTGTCTGTCTATCAACACACAAGTAAATGAATAGGTACAAACAAAAGTAGATCTTAAGAAGAAAAGGCGTAGTTGTTGGAATACGCCATGCCAGTGGCTACAGATGATCTTTTCAACTGCAATTGTTGGAAATGCCTGTCAGGATATGAAGACTTTCTTCATAAGAGTGTAAGTTTCTTAATTTCCTCACGTGGTATGTGGGAAGGCATCCCCAGACTTGTGGGTTCTAATCGTTTCTCAGGTGCACTGCTGCTTCTCATTTGCAGACAGGGTTTTCACTTCTTCCTTTCTCGTTTGTGCTGTGCATGCATTGTTCTTGTTTTCCACTGCTGGCCTTTAAGAGAAGGAAACAGTCACTGGGCTGCCTTGTCTCTTTTGTGGCGTCTTGAGGAATACCCTGACGCTGTGAAGTCTGCAGGAGGCTTTGTGAGGAGGGGAGGATGGAAACAACTATTTATCAGGTTCAGAACTGCCCTGCTCTATGTCAGAGACTCATGATTAGGTACTGCCTCTCCTAAGCCTTTCATTGGATATCAGATTGGGAAAGATCTATTACTATTGGGTTTTGTTTGTTACAATTATGAGAAGATGTTGACTTTTCTAAAGTCCTTTGTTTGATAATTTCTGTTAAGGTGGTAGAATGCGTTTTCTTCCTTAACTGACAAGGACCTGCATGAATCCGTGCCTCTGTTTTAAGTGCACACACCTGTCTTGAAATGGCTCATTCACCTCCCGGTCTCATCTGCTTCACACATGGTTTCATTCGGGTCCTGGTTTTGTTTTAAATCCGTGTTCCCTGCTGAGGTTTTCCTGGATTTTTCTTACTCCTGTCTTTCTCTGGTCCAAGTAATCAATGTTTTGTGGCCTGAGAAGATGAGTAGGGAGATTCCTTCCTGTCATAGACTTTCACGTGGTGTTTATAAGACTTGAAGCATTTGACTGCCCGGGCAGATTGTTGTGTGAGGTCTCTGATTAGGGTCTAGAGTCTTTCTTGGTTAGAGGTAGGTATTCATTTCTTCTAACCTTTTCACAACTTCAACAAAGGTTTTGAATTTGTTGATACTTGTTGCTCAAAATATCCCCCTTGCCACTGAGTGTGTCTAGGGGATGGTAGCAGTGTACCTTGTTCTTGGGGCTGAGCACCCAGGCCTGCTTTGTGTTCTTAGTTATTCTAATGAGGGGTGTGTCTACCTTTTATCAGTATTATTCTAGAGTCCAGCTTTTGAGATCCTTCAAAAGGTAGGCAGGACAGTGACATATAACATATGCTGTGTGTGTTCTGTGGAGCAGAATGTCCCCTGCACACTAGATTCAGAGACCCCATGATGCTGGGAGCAAGGGTGTTTTCTAGCTAAGCACCATATTGTTAAATTGCCATGGATGTCATCGTCCCGTTCCATAGGCTGGTTTTAGCAAAGCCCACACTCAACACAGCTCTCCCGCCATCCCACAGAATCTGCCAAGACTCACTCTTGTGCCTACTCTAGACTGGCAGCTTCTCAGTGTGTGCTAGTGTTCTGGTCCCACGTTCTCCTTGACTCTTGCTGCTTTAAAGTGAAGTTTTAACAGACTGACTTCCTTCGCTGAGTCAAACCAGTTTGGATCAGTCCTTAAAGGCATTAGTAGGCCTTCATTTGTGAAGTGTTTTATTGACTATACAGACTGAAAAGTCTAGAGCCTTCTGCTGGGTTTGGTTCTTGTCTACAGTTGCCAGGATTGATGGGCCATTATGCTATGCTCTTACTAGCCATGTCCTGCTTTATGCTGATGTTACCTGTTGGTGTTGGCAGTCTGGTTCTCACAGATGTGTGTGCCCTTCCCCAGGATCAGTGTCATTCAGGGCTCGCTCAGTGAGCTCTGCCTCTTCACCGATTTCCTTCTTTTCTTTTTAGCTTTATCTTTCCCAGAATTCACAGTAGTTGGTGCTATCTATAAATATCCTTTCAGAGTGGCCTCACTTGCCTGGCTAGTTGGATTCAAGGCTCTCTCTCCATGGCTAGACAGCTAGTTCTCCATGTGTCCTCAGCTCAAAGAATAGCTAAGTGCCTCCTGAGTCTCGTCCTCAGGTATGAACAACACTCTTCACACTTCTGCTTAGGGGTTATTCATTTTGAGCAGGTTTTCATGCAACCCAAGCTGGCCTTGAACTTGTGGCTCTTTCTGTCTCTGACTTGGAATTTTTCAGGTTTAATATAGACTTAAAATTTCAGTTCATGATTGCTGGTGCACATGGTCAGAGCGTGTTTATCATTGTAAGAATCACTGACCTTTGTTGCAAGGTGTCTCCCATTTGCATTCCCACCAGGGCTCCCTGCATTGGCAGCCTCAGCATTCTGTGCTTTAGTCACTGCAAAATGTGTTGTGTTGTCTTGTTGCCAGTGAGTTTACAGCTCTCTACCTGTGGCAGGGTACTCAGCATGCCTTCATAGCCTTGCTCTGGGCCATTGTCTACTTTGCTAATGTGTCTGCTCAGGTCTGTTTTATCCTGCTAGGAGGAACCACAGCCTGCGTGTGCTAAGCCACATCCCAGCCCAGCTGACCTCTTTAAGAAGAAGCCTCTTTGCTTGTTGATCATTAATAATCCCGTGTACCTTTTAGACCTTTGTCCTTTGTCAGATGTATGTAATTCAACTTGTGGCCTGTCATCGTTATTAATAGTGGACATTGTTTTTATCATTGAAAAGCTCAGATCAGTTACTCTTTAGCATGTACATGTTCTGATTTAGGTTCTTTGCTTCTTTGCGAGTTTATGTCCGAATCAGGAAAGCAGGTTGAAGTCTGCCTTCCACAGAGGTGCAGCTGTGACAGAAAGGTGGTCCAAGTGAAGGTGGCTCTTCCACTACAGTCATGCAGAGAGCATGTGCTTGTGTTCACAGTCACTGTGAGAAGAGCCCTTGGGGACAAAGCGAGGCATTTCTAATGACAAGCAGGTTTCTTGCACGTGTGCATACTTCATAGCAGTTTGAAAGTACAGCAGCATGGGCAGAGGAGAAGGAAATAAACCTTCCGCCTCATTGGCTGTCTGAAGTCTAACGTGAGTGCTGAAGACTATAGTTAAACCTTTTCAAAAGAAAACTCCAGGTAGAACATACTTTTTCCTACTTCAAAAAGTCTTAGTGGAAAAGATCTGAACAGTGTCATTGGTCACCCTGATGTTTTAAGCAGTGCTGCAACATTCACCCAACAAGTGTAAACCCCAATCAAAGGGGAACATCCGCTGGGTATGATGAACTCTCTACTCTGGAAGCTGGAACAAGTGAATTGAGTTTGAGACAAGGCTGGACTGTATAGCAAGATCATGCCTCAAAACCATAAGTCCAAGCCCAGCCACAGTGGCACTGTGGTGGCCCACAGGTAGAAGAGGACATGGAAGGTGTTACTGACCCTAATGTCAGTCACATACTTTTTTATTCTTGAGTGTGCCAAAAGCCAGCTCCAAGTAGAGCCCTACACTGGGAGAGACTGTGATGAGTAATATAGCTTGTAATGTTGGAAGGCAAAGCACTCGGAGCTGTGAGAACTTCGTGTCTACACTAAGGATTAGAAGGGACAGAAGTCAAGGCCGGGTGTTGGGGGAAAGGGGTATGGCCAGGTATCCTTCCCTCCTCTGTTGCCTGAGAGATGGATTTGGGAAGACAGCAAGAGGAAAGCCAGCTTAAGGCAAAAATGCTGACATAATAAACACTACCACCAAGGTGAGCTTGAATGCTGAGACATCAGTGGAGGGCAGCGTGGTGGACAGAGGAAAGGTGGACGGAGCAGGTGAGGCCTGAAGTGTGGCCAAGGTGAATCAACAGGCAGGGGCTTGGTGTCACCTGCTGGCCCTGGGCTGTGGGTGTGCACTTTTGAGAAATGGGACAAGTGGTGTTGGGTCCCCAGCATGTGGTGACTAGGCCTGAAGAAAGTGTGAAATTTAGGAGCCAGAACAAGGTCCCCAGAGGCGCCAGGGGTCTTTGGAACATCAGTAAAGGTAGGCCCTGTTGTAAGTACATTTAGCTCTATGAAAAGAAAGGCCTGAACTTATGGAAGAAGCCTCAGCAGGTGCCAGCACACTAGCATCCTAGAGCTGTGAGAGAGAACGTCCATTTCCTTATCAATTACCCTATTGGTGACATTCTGTCATAGCAGTAGAGGAGAAGGAGAAACAGGAGGAAAAGTGTGGAGGAAGCAAAGGAAGGCCACCCAGCAACCCAGGGAGATGCAGTTCCTGTCAGCCTGGAGTGTGGGCCTTTGGCAGGGAAAGGGAGGAATCTTTGGAAAAGCTGTCTTGTTGACTGTGTCCCAATACTCAGTTCTGCTCAAGAAGCTGCCTCTCAGCCTGGTTTCTCTTCAGTACTTCAGGAGTTGGCCAGGAACTGGTCTCTGCTGCAGAACCTGTGCACCCCTGCTCTCTGAGGATGCCTTGGCCGTTATCTCCCTCCCACAGTTGTTCCCTGGATGCTCACAGGCAGCAGTAGGAGAGGATGGGCCAGAAGTGTTGGCATCATGAAGTGGTACTTGTAAGCCAGACATGGCTTTCAGTCACATCCACAGTGTGGTCACAAGTGAACTTCAGTGCCTTAGAGTCCTTAAGGCTGAGGGCTGACGTTTTGTTGTTGTTGTTTCTGCTTCTGCTTGACTTTCTCATGGTTAAGTAACCATGAGTTCCACAAACAACTTACAGATACTGTTCCCACTGTAGTTTGTGGGTTTGTTGTGTTTTCCATGACGTCGTCACATTCAGGTATGTAGATGCCACTGCTTTCTCTGGTGTGGAGCAGACAGCTGCAGCTTCTTTTGAAAGACAGATCGTATAGGTTTTAAATGTGCATTTGTTGGAAAAATTTACTTGTGACTTTCATAACTGCATTATTCACACTGACATCGTCGTTTGTTGAAATTGTTACCTTGGGAATACAGGATAGTCCACGACAAAAGCCTTCATTTCATGATGAACTTGACCCTTTCTTTTTAGAATTTCTAGCATCTTGCATTTGCTTATAGTAGTTGAAGGCCATCAGGAAAAATTCTGTTTCTTTAGAGAAAGCCTGGAAACTTCAGGCTTTTTCTTTTCTTTATAAAGAAATTCCTTGGTGCTGAAAGGTATAGTTAACTTTCACCCACATTTTAAACTTTTTAAAAAAATGTTTCAAGAGCCACAAACTCAGCATTTGAAAAACAGTTGCTGCAGCATTGTTCTGATTGCATGAGAAGGGATCTAGGGACTGGGGAGACACTGTGACTAAGCTACCCCATGGCCTTTCCTTGTTCCCCCAGCAGACCTCAGTTTCCCCACTTCTTCCCGCACTCTGGTCTGAAGCTGTGTCCTTTCCTACTCATTTGGGCTTCGCGTTCACATACACAGGTTTAGCCGGCAACCTCATCTCCCTGGGCCCTCCCTCCCCTCACTGCTGGTCCTTCCTGCTGGGTGTTCTGGTCGTGTGCAGCCTTTGCAGGTGCTGTGGTCTGTGTTCGTCACACCTGATTGTATCACTGTATATGTCTTAGATAGCTTGTATATATCACTGTATATGTCTTAGATAGCTTGTATATGTCTTAGATAGCTTGTATATGTCTTAGATAGCTTGTATATGTCACTGTATATGTCTTAGATACTTGTATATGTCTTAGATAGCTTGTATATATCACTGTATATGTCTTAGATAGCTTGTATATGTCTTAGATAGCTTGTATATATCACTGTATATGTCTTAGATGCTTGTATATGTCTTAGATAGCTTGTATATATCACTGTATATGTCTTAGATAGCTTGTATATGTCTTAGATAGCTTGTATATGTCACTGTATATGTCTTAGATGCTTGCTTTCTCCATTCTTTCTGAGGGCCCTGAGCTGAGCCTCAGGTACCAAGTACTTGGGTATGTATTAGCCAGTGTATAGGAACAATACTGTAATGAGGTGCTTTAAATATTTAATTGTACAGACTGATTTCACATGGGTTCATTATAACATTTATTGTTCTTGGAATTTCTGGGTATGTGGTTAGAAACACATTCTAATTCTTCGGTTCTATGAGAGCCATGGCAGCTACGTACCCCAGCTGTGTTTCATGTAGAGCATATACTTACACGGCACAGTGCATAGGAAAAGGTAACCTGACCCTCAGGAGTTACTGTCCTAGCTTTGTCTCTGTGGCAGGTGCCTCAGACGATCTGCTTGCTTGTTTGGGGCAGAACAGTCCAGCATAGCAGGACCACTGATAGAAGAGACCCATGACCTCATGCCCAGGAGTGAGGGAAAGAGGTCAGGACCACTCTCCCACTGACCAAAGACCAAGGAGCAGGCGTTTAGCATGTAGGCCTCTGGCGAGGGAACAGTCTAGATCCAAACTCTATTAGTTTGAACATGGTAAACCTGTGAACTTGCTCTCCTCCCTCCCTCCCTCCCTCCCTCCCTCCCTCCCTCCCTCCCTCCCTCCCTCCCCCGTGTGTGTTTGTGTGTGTGTGTGTGTGTGTGTGTGTGTGTGTGTGTGTGTGTGTGTGTGTGTGTGTTCCTGAGCAAGCTGTCTCCGGAACCACAGTTCTCATTGTCCCCCTTTTAGAAAATTACTTTGTCATGGACAGAGTCTTGCATTACACAGGCTTGTCTCAAATCCACCATCCCTGCTTTTCTCTCAAGTCCCAGAGTTACAGTGAAGGGTGCCCCACCTCACTAATTACAGTGAAGATGTGACTCAAGCTCAGTCAGGGACAGATAAGCAAGGCTCAGTTGGGGCGAGGCTGGTTTGAGCCCTCAGCTGAAGGCTCACACAGTGAGCAGACTGAATGCTGTGTGCTTTTTTGTCACGTTTAGGGGAGAAGCCTCTGCTACCTTGTATCTGGGGAGCATCATTCTGGCTGCTGTAGAGCCCAGCTCTGACAGCATGGTGCTCATTTGAAAGATGTAAAGAAGTTTCCATAATTCTGCCGTCCCTTTCAAGGCATTACACAGCCTTGGGAAATACAAGTGGTGCTCAGGACCTGCTGGGAATTGGGCAGTGAGTTGGTCCTTATCTGAGGTAGGTGAAGGTCACTCACGTGTGACATGAGCTGAGTAAATTCCCTGAAAGTTCAGGGAGGAGGGGACTGCCCAGAGACAGAAGCCCTATCCTAGGCCACGGTATGGCAGAGTGCAGTCTGATATCAAGTCAACACAGAGGGACCAGGGCCCCATGCTTTCACTTATGTGTCGGAGCTAAAAGATTGACCTGGAAGAAGTAGAAAGAAGTGTGATCGCTAGAGCATGGCCTGGGGTGGGGGATGGGAGGAGCTGGAGCCTGTCACATAACTAGCAGAGAGGGCTTCAATGTTCCTGACATAAGGAGAGGCATTTTCTATGGTGACGCACGAGACAGTTTAGAGACTAACAACTACACACCACATACATGCTGCACTCCGCCCCACGAGCACACGCATACTTGTTGGTTAAAATTATATTGTAAAAGGAAAATTTAAAAAGTACCTTGCAGGGGTGGGCAAGCCAATCAGTGGTGAGTGCGCTGTGCCCGCCTGTGAGAGCCTGAGTTGGATCCTTGGGTCTGACTCGGCAGGCAAGAACTGATGCCCAAAGGTTGTTTGGGCTGATGGTGCTCACTGTGCCTAGTGGTGCTACCTCATGGCTTGGCCACTTGCTGCTTCAGACTCTTTTTGGTCATCAGTAGATACCCCAGAGACACTTTGAAGCCTTGTACAAGTTGCATGTCCTTAACTTGGTCCTCTTCTGCACCCCAGTAGGGACACCACTGGCTTCTCTTCAAGCTGTTAGGTGGACTCATCGGCTTTTCATTTCCCTTACAGTTGGTTAGTAGTGGCTCACACTTTGTTTAGTGTTTGTGTTATGGTCTAATAATAGGATTTTTCTATTACAAATTTTATTCCATCATGGGCCCCCAGTATCAAGATGAATTTAGTATCTGATAAGGCCTGTCATCACGTCATATTGTGCTGTGTCCATTGTGTCATCATCCTTGTCCTCCTCTCCCCTTTCTCCCCCGCTCCCCTTCACACTATACCACAGGTCTCTCCTTGATTGTGTCCACCATTCTTTGAGCCTTCTTTGCAGTTCTTTAAGAGACTGCGAGTTCCTACAGTATTCCCTCTGGAATCAGCTCTGATGTGAGACATTTCCACACAGGTGCTAGGTCCACCCCAGAACCTTACTTATTAACAAAGATGTGAGCTCTTGGCATGTTTATCATCTTTGTGGTGGGTACAGTTGGGCACAGTTTTGCAAGGGCTAACCTGTGCTACATGGGTCCGTATCTGTGCATTTGTATGTTGTTGAAAATCCAAACTTTATGAGCAAGTGGAAAGGGAGAGACTTGGGGCCAGACTAGGGCTGAAGTTATTAAGATTTCAGATTTCTGTGGATGTTCTTGAATAGGCTAAATTCTTCATACTGTAGTGAATCTTACAGCAGATAAAAGGAAGGTGGGGTTGCAGGAAGCTGTTAGGTGATAGGTGATGCTTGAGGAGACAGATGGCTGAGGAATGCTTTCTGTGTCAGGAGGCAATTCTGCTTGTAGATACGTCAGAGACGGGGGAGGACAGTCTGTTCATTGGTGGATGAATCATAACAAAGGGGATGATGTAGGAAAATCGCATGTGCTGAGAGCAAGAGTCCTTGACTTGGCAATCCCAAGGAACCCTGCTTTCTCAGAAACGTGGGAGCTGAGGAAAGAAGGAAGAGAGGGAATGAAGAAAACGGGCTGCCTTACCGCTTGTGGCATGTGAATCAGCTGCTGTTCGAGCTTATTTCTGGGTGAGGAAGCAGGCCGAGTCCCCAGAGGCACAGGAGGCAGAACACACCAGCATCCCCCACCCCATTATAACTGCTTCTGACATCATCATACTGGGTGTTGAGAGAAACACCACCACAGCGTGTTTACCAGGTGTTACAGAGATCAGTTGGTAGCAATCATGATGGTATTTCTGTGAGTTTAATGCAATGGCCAAACCTGGGAGAGGCTACCTAGAGCCCCACGTCATCCTCTGCCTACCCACTGTCCACAGACACACCTGGGAGAAGTTTGAGAAGTGTGATGTGGTGGGATGTACGGGCTTCAACAGCCATCTCAGGCATTTGTGGGCGTCTCTGGGGTCAACACTCTTTAGAGGCATGATGGCACGCCTTTGCTGCATGTCAAAGCCACTGTTACGTGTGTCCCTTTTGCCTGTCCCGGGTGCACCAATGGAGGTGCCACTGTGCTGTCCTGACTGTCCCATTTAGTCCATGTACTTCACCAAGCTAGATCTCTCACCATTCACTCCCATGCAGTTCTGCTGGCCCTCCTGGGGTGGCCAGTTGGTCCTCTGTGCCTTGCTGTCTGCTCATTGCTGTGGCAGTGCCAGGCACAGGAGGTGTTTGGCATTGCCATTGCTCCATAGCAGATCAGAGCCTAGCTTCACTCTTCCCAGAAGTCTTACAGTGGTACAGTGCATATGCTCCTGGGGTCCGGCCCTTCCAAAGGTTGACCTGCCCTTTTGGGAGGTAGTCTCTGCACTGCTGTGGGCTGAGCTTTTTCCTGCTATAGCTGCTGTTATAGTTGACACAGTGTGCAGTGACAGTCTGATAAAGCAAGTGGTCTTTCCCTCTTGTGTTTAATAGAATCTGTCAGAGAAAGTGGATTTTAGTGAATACGTTATGTAAACCCATTTCTAGCTCTTTGATTAGGGCATCCCTGCTCTTTCAGTGCAGGTGGGCATGAAGCCAGCCCTCTGCTCGTACCCCGTATCTGTTCCTCAATCTCTGCTTCCCGGGGCCTCTGACTGCTGTGCTCGGCTACCGCCTGCCGTGGAGTGCTCGGGAACAGGCGTGTTCCCAAGGAATACTCAGCTCCTTTGGTTTGGTTCCTGCTGCCACTGGGTGTCGGTCCCCTGTGCCAAGGCTGTGCTTGCAGCTGCACTTGGCTGGTTTGCAGGGCCCTAATTCTGGCCTGGAGCTTGACAAACCCTTGGCAATCTTTTTGAGATGGGTTTTGGGAGCCCATGAGCTTGTTAGTGAGGATTAGCTTTCAAAGGTCATTCTCCTCATGGTGATTTAATAGAGTGGGCTCTGTTGTCCCAGGGGACCATAGCCTTCTGATTATGTTGTCTCACTAAACCATACAGCTAACGGTTTTGATGAGATTGTCCCCTCTTTCAGCCGAGGTTTTCCTTAAGTGGCATTCAGCAACATCTGCAGATCCTTTGGACGGTCAGGGCTAAGTGGTTCTGGCCTGGGTTGATGAAAGCCAGGGGTGCTGCTGTACATGGTGCAGTGCACACTTCTGTGCAGTGTATGGATGTGGAGAAATGTCACTGTGGTGACAGACCACTGAGGAATCTGCTTCTAGGCCTTAGGTGTGTGGCGTATTTAAGTCGTCCACTATGGGAGGCACCTGTGGGTGGGATACAGCAGAAGTCCTCCATAACTCAAGGCGCAGGCCAGTGAGCACCAAGGTCTAGGGTGTGTTCCATGCTGCCTTGTGGGTGGGTACCGGCTCTTAGGGAGCCCTTATGGGAGAAGGCTCTTAGGATCTGGGTGGTGCCCTGACCTTGCTGTTGCATCGTGGAAGATGGGAGGGCAGACGGACGTTATTAAGGGTTTCCCTAATATGTCTGTCCTTTATTACTTGAGTAAATCAATACTTAGTAACTTGATGATTTAGAAATGTAAATGCAACTTTGCATTTGGGCAAATGTAAAGAACAGACTCATTCATTTCATGTTTGTTTGCTGGTTGTGGGATGTATGGGCTGGCACCTGGAACACAACATAGGTGACAGTGTCTCTGGCCATCCATCAGCAGCTGCACAGACCTGGTGAGCTGCATTCATTCCTCTTGGGGCCTACGGTGTGTGTGATGTGTGAACAGCTGACTCGGGTTGCAGTGGTCCTCACTGCTGCTGTTGTGCTCTGCACGGTACAGGGTCACTTTTAGTCCCTAGGCAGCCAGAACTGGGGAGACCTTTCCAGCCTCACCAATGAGGAACATTTCCCCATGTTCATATACTGCAGCTTGGGAAGGACGTAGAAGCCAATCACTCAGATCCCAAGGCATGCCCACTTCCTCCCTTGCAGTGGTCTGTGTGCATCCTGCCTGGTAAAGAGTCTTACAGGACATCTACATAAAAGGAATGGCTGTGATGTGTCCTTCCTGAACACAGAGCCTGCCACAGAATGGGGACTGTCCTTTATTTAGTCAGCTCATCCATCAGTGTTGTAGCTACTTCATTGTCTGGGTGTGCAGAGCAGTGCTGACATGGCCAGGTGAACTACCTCACATCTACGACTCTTCCTTTGACACACAGTGTGTGTGTGTGTGTGTGTGTGTGTGTGTGCGCGCGTGCGCGCGCGCATGCATGTGTGAATGATGCTCTGAAGTTTATATTTGAAAGTCATTAGGAGGCCACCCATACCTTTTCATGACTATAAAGACACATTCTGCTTATCATGGGGCACAGCACTCACTAGAGTAAGGGAGAGTGAGCTCTCTTCTGCCTCTTAGGTTGGATTGTCTGTTGGTTTGTTTTTGTTTGGCCACCCAGTCTTGATGTGTTGGCTAGTCTAAGTTCCTGGGCTCGTGTAGTCCTTCTGCCTCAGCCTCTTAAGTAGCTAGGACCACAGGCTTTGCCTCCCTGTCTGGCTTGTTTATTGACTCTCTTATGAGAGCTCTGTGAGGATCCAGGTAATCTGTAGGTTAAGTGGGTGTCTTTATTTGGGGCCTGGGCTTTTCAGCCTAGTGTTGGCCTCCTTTGACTCTTGTCCTATAAGACTGGCCAGGATCTAGGTCCCAAGGTGAGCACTAAGGACACTTGTGGTTGGGATGTGGGACGTTGAACTCTAGTCACGTGTCACTGGGCAGCAAAGGAAACATGGTGTGTCTTCACTCAGGGTTCTCCTGCATAGAAGGGCAGAAAATAGACACCAGGCCACAGTTGGGTCAGTCTTATTAGTACAAACTCCAAACACCCTTCAGTGTTCCCTGTACAAATGCTAGAGTTCCTGTAGAGACATGTGGAAGCTGACAAATGGGATAGAGTTTTTTGCCTTTTTTTTTTTTTTTCCGTTTTTTTGAGACAGGGTTTCTCTGTGTAGCCCTGGCTGCCCTGGAACCTGGCTGGCCTCTACTCAGAGATCCTCCTGCCTCTGCCTTCTTAGTGCTGGGATTAAAGGTGTGCACCTCTATCCATGGTTGGAGATTTTCAAAGTTTGATCAGTACTAACAAGTCGTCTTCCAAAATGTTTTATTAATTTCTACTCCCACCAACACTAAGTTCAACACATCTCTGTCATCATGAAGCATTATTTATTTTTTTGTCTTTCCTTTCATTCTGCTGAAGAAAATCAGATGGAGTTGTGTAGGTTGGTGGATAAATTGACCCTCTCTTTTCCGACTGACTGGTGCACGGCCCTTCCTAATCACCACCATTCATGTGTGCTGTGTGTTTTGTTTGCTGCTGTTCTGACCTTTGCTGGTCAGAGCAGAAGGAGCTCACACTCACCTTCTAAACACGAGTCTGTTGTCAGTTCTGTCTGCCTCCTTCCTTCTGAAGCTGCCAGTCAGAAATGTGTGTTTATATCTCATTTCTTTTAGACGTCCAGATTTTGTGATTTGTTTAAGGTTTTTCTCGCATCTAAGTAAATAAAAATATTCTGTGTTTTCACGTTGTAAATTCTCTGGTTTTTTTGGTACAGCGTCTGTGTGGCAGTATCAAATGGTTAGTTAGACTTTCCAGCCTCGCCCACTGAGTCATTCATCCGTTCTTTACTGATTTAAAATGCCATTTCATCACAGTTATATATATATGTGGGTCTATTTCTGGGCCTTTCCTCTGTTGATTTGTTTGTCTTGCCCTCAATAATACCAGCTTGTAATTATATAAATTTATAGCCTTTCTAATATCTGGTAGTGCGAATCTCTATTCATTATTCTTTATTAAACTTTCTTTTTTCTAATTTTGTGATTTCTCTTCTGCACTTACTTTAGAATCTGCTTGTCAAATTCCATTAGAAGAAAAACCCCTCGGGCATCTTGATGGGGCTGGCATTGCTGTATAGAGCCATTATCTGGGAACTGGTGTCTTTAGAATCCTTCTGGTGGCGTTTGTTTAGAGAGAACATTTCCAGGTGTTCTGTCTCAGAGTACTGGGCTTGTAAGCAGCCTGCCAAGTGAGGACAGACAGCCTGCCAAGTGAGGACAGCAAGACTGTAGAAGAGCCAGGACCGGATAGAGTGTGGTTCTCATCAGAGCCACAGATGGCCATCTGGACACTCCCTTTCTGCAGTCCTTCTTTGGCCTTCTTCTCTTGAGCTATAGGCACCCCAGGGTCAGTGTTTTGTGGCTCAGCTGCTAGGAGCCAACTGTCTGGGTCAACACTTACACTGCTGATGTCCAGGCAAGGGTGAGT
This sequence comes from Rattus norvegicus, assembly GCF_021556685.1. Taxonomy (NCBI): domain Eukaryota; kingdom Metazoa; phylum Chordata; class Mammalia; order Rodentia; family Muridae; genus Rattus; species Rattus norvegicus. The sequence goes on from NC_141543.1 coordinate 111,370,321, forward strand.
GTGTGTGTGTGTGTGCAGGCTGGCCTTTTCTTCTGTTGTGTTGATTTGTCTTTGTTTTGGAATAATTGCTTTAAAATATTGGCTTAAAAGAGGATTTTAGGCATTTCTTTAGACTTGAATTTTCTCTCCTCTTACCCATCAGCAGTCAGGTAAGCAGAACAGTATGTCCAGAAAAGCATGTCTCTCTGTCACCTAGTGCTAATGTCACTGTTCTATGATCAGCACAAACACTGTACAGAGCCACACCCACTTACGGAGTACTCTCCCACTTCAGGGGCAGCAAGGAAAGCTCGTGAATCTGAACTCAACTCCTCAGAGCCCTTCTGTGTCACACAAGCAGAGCAGCCACAGAAAAGGGCCCTAGGAGTGTACACATGCCATGGGCTAAAGGAAGCCCTCTAAAGTGGACTGTCTCGGTGTGGGGAGCAGTTGGATCCAGTGTCAATAGGCTGCTCACATGAACTTTAACAGCTCCTTCCCTGTGGCACTGCTGGAGTAAGATGTCACAGCAACAGGGGTAAAATTCAGTGTGTGGTTCTATATGGCAGTGAGGAATCTCTGCGTACAGACTGACACCCAGCCCTACCGTCTCCAGTGTGCAGGTGCTTGTCAGCCCACGAGTTCATGACATGCATGTATAACCCATGCAACCTGTGCTTGTTTTCCAGAACTACACTCAGTACATCCCACTGTCCATATATGACCTGCAGACGTGGATGGGCAGCCCATCCATCTTTGTCTACGACTGCTCCAATGCTGGCCTCATCGTCAAGTCCTTCAAACAGTTCGCACTGCAGAGGGAGCAGGAACTAGAGGTGAGGTGCTCAGAAGCCAGCAGTGACACGCGCGCGCACATGTACGCGCGCGCGCACGTGTATACCTGTGTGAGTAATATGCTGCAGAGAGATTGGGAAATGGGATCTCTGTGTGATGAGAGTTTTCATGTGTTTAGGCCTTACCGTGATGTTCAGTGAGAGAGAGCTAGGGAGATGCTTCCTCACCCAGGACAAATGAAGCCCGTTGTACTGGGTGTCATTTTTTTTTTTTTTCTTTTTGGTTCTTTTTTTTTCGGAGCTGGGGACCGAACCCAGGGCCTTGCGCTTCCTAGGCAAGCGCTCTACCACTGAGCTAAATCCCCAACCCCCTGGGTGTCATTTTCAGTATGAGCATCAGATGGTGACCTCAGCAGGAAGACTTGTGCGTGGATGGCCTTGCTCTCTGTGGCTGGGTTAAACTGCCACAGACGCATTGGTTGTCAGGAAAGTGGGCGCCTTGCCTCCATTCTAGTCTTAGTTTCCATGGGTGACTTTTGTTATTGTTCCTGTTTTTTGGTTTTTTTTTTTTTTTTTAAGTTTGTGTTTTTTAACTCAAACCACCAAGCTAAATGGTAAAATCAAAACAGCTGCTAGGCAGGTTCATTGTCAGGAATCAGAGAGTCTGGGAGCAGCTTGGATAATGAAGTGGTAGTTTGCCCGGTTGTTTTAATTAATATTTGATGGTTAAATTAAACAGTGAGTTCTAAAGAGAAATTGAAGAGGCAGTTTCAATTAAGAGGCCTCCATCCAGTGGGCTGCACAGAAGCACTAGTGGAAGCACTCTGTGCCTCTGGGGGCTCATGAATCCTGATTGGCTGCAGCACAGGAAATTCTCAATCCAAGAACGAAAAATGGCCTTCACTGTGTTTCCGCCGGCCTCTTTGAGTCTGTTCAGTTTTAATGTGTTTGTTATGTTTTTCACATTTCATCAAAAGAGAGCACTGAAGGCATCAGCAACGAAATTTGAAATCCTCTTTAGTAGATCTTAGCATTAACATGCCTTCTGTTTGATATCACATGTATAACTTAGGCCTGTGTGGACCCCGCCGGAGAGTGACTGATTAATGTATCACCCTTTCCTCAGAGGTGAACTGGGCACCACAGCACTGCTCATCGGCCTCTTCATTTTGTATTTGGCAAGAAGAGGAAGGGAAGACCAGGGTTGGTGTTTCCAGCTTAATGTCCTACTCTCAGCTACTTCATCTGAGTTTGTCCACAGTGGGCCAACTTATCAGCTGTAAACATCCCAAGTGCCAAGAGGCAATTTGTGTTTCCTGACATCAAGTAAGAAATATTGGGCCAGGCAGTGGTGATGCACACCTTTAAGCCCAGTGCTTGTTGCAGGCAGATCTCTGTGAGTTTGAAACCAGCCTGATCTACAGAGCAAATTCAGGACAGCCAAGGCTACACAGAGAAACCCTGTCTTAAAAACCAAAACCAAACAAGCCAACAACAAAACACAAAGTCCCCCCTTTATAATGTCAGTAAATGTAGCAAAGCGCCCCCCCCCCCCCCCAGCCCGCCCCTGAGCTGTGGAGGGGAGGTAAGGGTTGTTCAGGCCGTCACGCTGGGTAGTGAAGCCACAGCTCAAGCATCTCTGAACGCCTGTTGGCCAACGCTGTGGTGCTGTTCTGTCAGGACCGTGTGTGTTCTCTCTGTTGTCACGGGTTAATCAGCCACAAACACTATTCATTTCATTAAGTACAAAACGATGATTTACATACATCGTTCTAAACGAAGGGGGGGAAAAGCAGTTTAGTGGGCTTATTCATCATGAAGGAGATGTTCCTGACAGGGCACATGGAAGGAGGTGCTGTGTTACGCCGACTGTTTCCCGAGTAGCTCAGCTTTAGCTTCATTCTCTCTATGGCTGCAGAGTAGCTTGAGCTTTCTCTTCCACGCTCTCCGTGGTCAGTGTCCACTCAGTCTCTTGCCTAAAACAGCAGAACTAGAGTCACAGAGCTTTATAAAGTTGGCTCCCAGCTATTCCATTAGTTCCTTAGTCATTCGCCCTCCTGTGTAGAAATCAGTCCCATGCAACTGCTCAGCTTCCGCACTCAGTGTGGCCCTTCCTGGCTGTGGGGTGGTAGCACACGCCTTGTGATCCCAGCACTGCACTCAGGAGATGCAGACTGCAGGAGGGGGTCTGAGAGCAGCTGTGTGTATGGGATCTGTTTTCAATGAATAAAGACCTAAACTAACCCAGCCGGCTAGTTTCTTTGTAAACTTGCAGTATATTTTGATACTTTTTGTTGTGCAGTATGTGAACTGATAGAAGTTGATGAGCAATTGGTGTGCGGTAGACTCTGGGATGAAGTATTTTGCTGCTGTTCTGGTTTACAGTTGGAGGAGATGACAACATCGCTGTGCCTCCTGCCTGTCCTTGTGGTTGCCAAGATCCAATTGGGGAATAGATTGGTAGCATGTGGGGGAGGGTAGGAAAGAGAGGAAAATGATTAAATATAACAGCAGAAAGTGGCTGCTTGGACCACAAGCCCCCAAATAATAAGTGTGAACACACACATGAGTGACATAAATTTTAAGGGTTGATTATCTGCCTTCATTTTCTGGCGGTGTAGTGCTTGCCCTGGGACACTGGGGTTTGGTTGCTGTGTGCTTTTCTCACAGAGTAATACTGTAGGTAAAGGAGGCAGCAGCTTCATAACAGCCAGCACGAATTACTGCACAGATTAGAGCTTCCTCAGAGCCAGGAAATGTGTATCTGTCACTCAGGAGTCTTTCCTAGGGGTTTTTTTGTGTGGTTTTTTTTTTTTTTTTAATATCATATCACTTTGTAATTTGAAAATTAAAGAAAAGCTTCAAGTCTCTCTGCTTTCACAATTCTTTTAAAAATAAGTGCTTTAATTTTGACTAAAGTAGCATGTCATTTGTGATGAATAAAATAACCCTTGGCACCACCTTCCAGGCAGGGACACCTGTCACTAAGGTGCCTTTTTCCCTCCTCTGGCCTAGAGGGCTGTGGCTCCCTGTCTCTTTCCTGAAACACCTATTGTCTTTGCATGAGCTTCTTTTCTTACACAAACCGGAAGCAGAGCTGCCATTAGGGGCTTCTCCTTAAGGATTACTAGACTCAGCAGGGACCAGCAGCACATTGGAGGCAAAAGCAGGGGCATTGCAAGTTCAAGACCTGCCTGGATACATGGTGGGTTCAGAGCCAGCCTGGTGAGACCCATGTGAGTAAAAAAAAAAGGTAAATGGTCCAGCAGGTAGCTCAGTAGGTAGTGATGCTTGCCACCAAACCTGACAACTTGTGTTTGAGCTCCAAAACCCACGTGGTTGGAAGGAGTGAGTTAGGAACCAGATAGAAGTCTGATAGCAGAGAAACACATTGCTGGTAGCTGTAATTAATGTTTATTTGAATCTGATGCACACCCTGGTAGTTGATGGATCTGTGTCCCAACTTCCTCTTCCCCTGTCTCCTCTGCTCAGTTGTGGTGCTGTGTTTGATTTCTCTGTTTTGTGACCTTTCTGTATTTTTAATATAAATTTTTATTAATTCTTTGTGAATGCCATATGTCTTAGGCTTTTATTGCTATGAACAGACACCACGACTAAGGCAACTCTTGTAAGGACAACATTTAACTGGGGCTGGCTTACAGGTTCAGAGGTTTAGTAACCTTTAGTTCAGAGGTTATCAACAAGGTGGGAGCATGACTGCATCCAGGCAGGCATGGCGCAGGAGGAGCTGAGAGCTCTACATCTTCATCTGAAGCCTGTTGGTGGGAGACTGACTTCCAGGGAGCTAGGAAGAGGGTTTTATAGCTCACACCCGCAGTGACACACCCACTCCAACAAGACCATACCTTCTAATAGTGCCACAAGGTCTTCCTTGTTAGCCCTGCCCACTCCACACTGAACTGTTGCCTGGCTTTGATTTTGTGCAGATCTTGCACAACCACTGCTGCTGTGTGATCATGAGGAGTCACCCCATGGGTCCAGAAGACACCGATTTGTTCACATCCTCCTTGACCTCTGGCTAGGACAGCTTTTCTACCTCCTCTTCCTCCTCTGTGGTCCCTGAGTCTTGGGTCTGAGTGGAGGAGTGATTCAGATGTCCCACTTATGGCCATGCACCCCACTGCACACAGTGCTGTTTGCACTTTGATTTGTGCCTTTCTGTTACTGTCCACAGCACAAAGGAACTAATCCGATGAGGTCTGAGAGCTGCTCTAATTTGTGGGAGCACAGGTATGAACTTAGAAGGGTATGAACATTAGTAAGGTTATAGTAGCAGCCTTGTTGCATTAATGATATCCTTAGCAGGGCCATTCCCAGCCTCAGCAGCTGTGGTCCACACCTTCCATGTCTAAGGCTCTGAGCTTCTAGTTTATTTCCTTTCCTTCGTATCTCCCAACTCTTATTTCTGTCATCTGTGATTTTTCTTATAATTATCTCCTGCCCCAGATGTAGTCAGGTCTCTGTGCTTGGTGTATGGAGATTCCGAAACATGACAAATGTCGCTGAGCACAGAGCTGGGTGTGGCCCACCTGAGTTACATTCTTCACGTCCTGGAGACAGCCCCCTTCCCCTCTACACTAGCCTTCCTCCACTGCTGCTGAGTGCCTGCAGGCTGCTTCAGCTGCCCATAGCTGGCTGTGGCTCTTGGCACCCCTGAGTTGTAGATTCACTTCTTGTCCAAGAGTAGTCCAGGCAGGCACGGAGCAGGCCCAGGAGTTTGTATGGCAGCAGTCTTCCCTGGGCCCAGCATTTGCATTTGGAAAGCTGCTGCAGTGCAAACTCACAATTGGGTTTTAGACAGATTACAGTTTATCTTTTTCGCTAATAAGATCTCTAAGGCGAATAATTTACTCCTTGAGTATTGCCTGCGGGAGCCAGATATTTCTTCCTCTCTGCCATCCTCGTGTTGTTCTGAACTGCTGGCTGTGGCCTGCCCACCACAGCTCCAGGCACTTCGTTGTCTCCAGGAGATGGGCAGGGAGGGAGGGAGGAGTGGTGCTTTCTCCTTCTGCCTCTTGCAGTAGAAAATGAATGCAGGTTTTTCTCTGGAACTGCAGGGTAGGTTACAAAGGGAGACTGGAGTTGGGAATGGCTGTGGATCATCTCACAAGAGATTACATTGCACACACCCATCATTGTTCTTCCTCTTTAGCCCTGCTACTGGCTGTCTTTACCCTAACTTCACTCTTCCTACCTCAGTGGAGATGTTCCTGAAAATTTGGCCACATTGTAGCCAGGTCAGGAATCCAAAGGGACTCCTGCCTTCATCTGGATAAAATTCAGGGAAGGAAGTCCTGATGGGCACCTTTGGACTGTAAGCAGGACAGCCACGTTGTGAGTAGCTTCTCTGTCCATGGTCTGTGTTCTTTGCCATAGCTGTAGCTCTGGTACCACCAGCTCTCAGTGCAGCTGGGGTGAAATCCATGCAAGGGTTCTCTTTTGTTCTGATGCGTGGATAATTGAGGTGTGGGGACATTTTGTTTTGTATTGCAGAGGCTGCTGCACTAATCTTTGTCCCAGAAGAATGCCATCCTGAGCACCTTCAGGGTGGCTCCAGGGCCAGCACACCTACAGTCCTTGGTGTGTTTGGCTGGAGTTTGAGAGTGAAGAGAAGCACTGTCATGTTGGAGGAAGAGCCTTATGCAAGTTTAGCCCCAGTTGTGCTGATGTTTTCTTCTCTGCTGCTGACACTGCCAGGCTTTCCTCATACATCTGCCTGCATGCTGTGCTCCTTTCTGACATTGAGGCCTAACCCTGCAGCACTTGGTCTCTTTCTCCTGTCAGACACAGGCCAGGTTTTGCAATATCATTCGATGTAGATGACCTATCTTCTTTGCTCTCCACTTGGGCACCTTGTTTGTGAACAGAAGTATGTGTTCTCATACCTTGGTCACTGTAACTAGGAATTTTGACAAAAATAATTGATGTCACGATGGTCATGATATTCTCCAAGTATGTATTCCACAGACTGAGAGACGGTCAGGCTCCTTTGCTAAAGCCACAGCAGGGCCAGCATCGTTCTATATGTCACCGTGTTTACTGCTGGGGTGCTATAAGTCATCTGAAGGCTCTTTTTCATGTTAATCCAACTGTCCTGTTTCCCAGAGTACTGGTGTTAAGTGGTAGACACTGTGACTGAGTGCCACAGATTCATCCTCAAGTTACCTCTCAAAGGCATGTTTCTTGTTGGCTGTGTCCTCTGGGCACTTGCTGTATGACAGTCATGGACCAGCCCAGGCATCTGTGGGTCTGGTGCTGTCTGGCACTGATGCCTTGCCTGTCTCTGTCCTGCAAGCTATACTTCAGGTCCTCCATTCTTTTCCTCTGGCACCATTGCTAATCATTCGTAGACAGCAGGGAAATGAGCCAGCATCTGTTATGTGCTGTCTTAATTTTCTCCTGTAATTTACAAGTGATGTTTATTTGTGAGCTTTAACAAGATTCTGTCCATGTTTCTACGTTATCTGTCTCCTCCAGGATGGTTATTTTTTTTCCCCTCCCCCCTTCCCCCCCCCCCAGGATGGTTATTTTATTTTGGTCTGTTTTGATCTTAATGTTTCTCACACTGAGTGAGGAGAGATGAACTTGGCCATTGTGTGTTCAGGGTGGGAACTATTCGCTTGAGACCTGATCTGTGGAAGGTGACTGGGCTGCAGCTGCTTGGTATTCAGTTACTGCACAGAGGCAAACTGGCTCTTCGAGATTCTGAGGGTGAGGGAACCACTGGGGGCTAGGAACAGAGAGCAGTGTGCTGTCCAACATAATGCCTGGCCTGTGTGAGCGCTCAGCGAATGTGCTATCTCATAAAGACTATCACTCCCCAGGGCTGTGTGTAGCTCTGTCTAAGGTGCTGAGCAGAGCTGACAGTCCAGATCGTGCCACTCTCCCTACCTCAGTGACGATGTTCCTGAAAATTTGGACTTAGTGGTAGCAACGGAGGGGGTTTATGTACACCACAGATTCTGAGAGAGACCAGTTTGCTTACGAATCAGGTACAGAGATAAGAAAAGAAAGTATTAAAGTTGAGGGGTGGGGCATATCTTTTAGCAGAGGCCCTAGGTCTACCCTTCTGCCGTGTGTCGAGAGGGAGAAGCAGCAGTGTGAGACCTTGTTGGGCAGGGAGGACAGAGCCATCCTTTGGGCCCAGTAGACTGTAGTGCTGGAGTTTGCATGGAGATGTGTGAGCAAGAGTTCTGCATTGGTTTATGGAGTTCCAAGTCTCTTAAGAGACTCACTTGGCTCTGGAAATGTGGGAAAGTTCCTGAGTTGACTACAGCCATGGAGCGTTCGAAGCTGAGGAAGTGAAGCCAAGACATCATGAAGTTCTCTGTGATGTCGGCCCAGAAATAGCGGGGGGATGGGGGTGGGAAGAAAACTAATATTCAAAAGTTGGGTGGGAGAGAACACTTGCTGGGAATAGGGATGGTCTGCTGACGGCTTGCTCTGACAGGTCATGGAGGTGAGGGCTGAGGGGACCGTCTAGGCTCTGGGCCCTGGGATCAGCAGGGCTACTTCAGTGCCAGATTGAGAGCAGGAAATGTGGGGTGACGGTGCCCATGGAGGATGTTCAGGGAGCAGAGGAAGGCAGTGAGCTGGGGGCAGTGTAGACTGTGGAGGGGAGGCTCCTTTCTTTTTTTAACACAATTTCTTTAATCTTTATTTTGTTGGTGTACATTCGCAGCATGTGCTTAAAAGCCGATGGAATAAGCTGGCAGATGCAAGAACATAGAGACGCTGCTTACGAGGGTGGTCCTCAAGTTGGTGTGAGAGGGAACAATGACCAAAACATGGGGATGAATTATGGAAAGTGGTCACTAGAGGGGGAAAGACATCAGGTGACAGAGAAGCTACCATTGGAGGAAAGTGCAAATAGCCCAGACCCCTGTAGAAGGAACAGGTGTACACATACACACACACACACACACACACACACACACTTACACACACACACACACACACACACACGGAGAGCACATTGTGCTGTAATGTCTGTTCAGCAGTGCTGCTGGGCGGGTCCATGTTCATCGTAGCAGAGAGGGGGTAAGTATTTTCCAGGCTGGCCTGTTAGGCTGTCCTTTGAGGATTGAGGGGGCACTCCCTCATGTTCAGCTGTCACGTGTCCTTCAGCACTCCCTCCCTCTCCCACTCCCTGAGTTCCTGTCACTCAGAAGGGTTCACAAAGTGTATGACCCCTTGCCAAAGAAAGATGGCCTCATGAGTTACTCTAGGATACAGTGTAAGGCACTGTGCTCAGAGCTAACTGTGGGTTGGTTCATTCAGATCATCAGAGGACACATGAAGATGCTGTGAGTTGTAAGAAAGACCATGGCAGAAAAATGATGACCACCCTAAACTTAGAGTGTGGCGTGGCCTGCATAAAGAGGTGGCAAGGAGGAGCTTGGCATGAAGCCAGGCTTTTTGGACAGCCTGAGACAGCAAGCATGCCATTGGCACTGTCCCCTGGACCTAGAACCTAGAACAAGTCCCCAGAAATGCTTCAGATCAGCATCCGTTATGTCCAAATAGCTGTGCTTTCTCGCACATGCTGTGTGAGGGCCTCCAGGAGCCCCAGCTCTAAGGGAAGACATTTGTGATTGTGAGTGTTGTGCATCACACACATGTAAGCACTGTGCCGCCGAGTGACAGGGCTGGACAGTAGCACCTGGACAGCTCCCTTCTCGGGGGATCGTGACCCTGAGCTGTCCTCTAGAAGCCTACGACGGACAGAGTGGGTGCTAAACTGCCCCTTAATGTCTTCTTATGCTGAGACATGGCTGAGAGCCTCCCACATTACCTTCTCTGTAGTTGTTGATTCAATTCAATTATGGTTGGGAGTGGAATTTTCTTATCATTTCTAAGTAATGTGTTCATGGATTGTGGAATGGTTTGAGAGCATTTAGAAGCTGAAACTGCCAGCACCTAAGTGGCTTTAAAATAATTGGGGCTAAGATCAGAATAATCGTGAGAAACTGGCTGAGCCAGGCTCTGGGCACCTGTTGAGGACATCACTGTGTTGCAGTCCACCAGAAGTTGCTTCCACTCCCTTGGCCAAGATTTCAGGGTTTCCGTACACAAACCACTCCATTAAGTTGTTACTTATAGTTGGGTGCATACAGTTATGTGACGTGTGTGTTAAAAGTCTACTTCAGCATGCTCTCCTCAGTGTGTCACATTAGACCTCTGAATACTAATGAAGCCGGGTGAGTAGCACGAACATCACCTACCCCAAGTTCTCTCATGTCCAGCTACATACGGAGTGAGGCACTGCTCACCACAGAAAAGAGGTGCCTGAAGGCACAGCTACTCAGAACGTCACCTCTTTAGACTCTTGAACTTACTGTGTCTTGCCATGTATGTGGGAAAGACCAGAGCAATGCTATTTCAGTGGCTAGTTTAAAAACAAGATACGCAGGTACTGCCCCCTCAGAGTGGCACATGACCTGGGAGCTGGTTGCAGTGAATTGCATCTAAAGATTGTTCTGGTACCTGAGCCTCCCAGTTCCTTAGGAGAAATCCCCTGGGCAGAGGGGATCTCAGGAGCCATGGTGCTTGTGGGGACGCTCCACACTATGCCTGCCTGCCTGCCCGGTAATGAGCCAAACATATGCATGCTGCCTTCTGAAGGATTATTCATTAAAGAGCCAATATCTTAGATAAAAATTAAAACTAATGTTTGGAGTAAAACTCATGTGTAAATCAATTTTTTTATTTCCTATATTAGCAAATCTGAAAGAATTGTTCATTGGTTAAATCTTTTGCCTTAAATTTCAAAAAAAAATTTTTTTTAAAGAAAAATGTCACAGAGTTTAGTTATCCCTAAGGCAGGACTATATGTACTTGATGCAGCTCTCATAGGTGGTGGGTGGGGTCACAGAACACACCTGAGGTTTACTTGCTGTCTGCTCCTAAATGCGGTTCACCTGTGCCCAAGTCCAGGCCTTCCCCTGCTCATAGAGCAGCTCCCTATAGGGGCTTTTTTAGCAAATGGAAACAGAGAAGTGAATTTAGATTATAGGGCCCTGGTCATTCACTCCAGGCTACTTCCACTGGCCTACTTCCTGTCCAAGGCTTTGAGCCAAACTTCAGGACTCTTCTCTTGCCTCTGTTGACTTCCTGGATCCTACACAGGAGCAGAGATCATTGTCCCTGCTCCCTCGCAGCCCCTTTACACCAGGCTGCCTATTGGAGAGTCCCTCTGTGCAGCTCTCCCTGCTCCCAAGTGCCTGTCCATGAGGCTGCGGTCTGACGTCTCTGCAGGCTCCAGGGCTCTCACCTGGCCTACACAAGGCCTGGAAACCAGTTTCCTGTTTACAGTTATGTCTTTGCCTATCAGTCTTATCTTACACAGCCAGAGCACAGAACATTATTTTACAGGTGATTTTGCCTTCCTTCTCTCTGCCTTAAGAAAATCTTGGTGATATCAAGCCACTGAACTCTGAACCGTACATTGAAATAGCTCCCATGTGACCAGGGTATATGTAGCTCAGCCAGAGAGTGTTTACCCAGAATGTGTAATAGCCTGGGTTTGATTCCAACTAAAGCAAAATAGTGAGTATTTAACATGGACTAGTTTATGTTTTATAGAGCTTATCACTTATGTGATGCTCTTATTAAATGGCTTATGTCGTTTATAGTTGTGTATACCAGAGTCTGAAGTTTGACTTTGGGCTTAATATTTCTATAGTAGAAGGGGTTATTGGTAAAATATGCCTTCAATGCCCACCGTTTGAGGACTTGAAGGTGACATAAAAAGTGCAGAGTATGCTACTTCCAACCTTGGTGTCACAGGTGCCTGGCTAGACTCAAGGCTGTCTAGAGCAGTGCTTCTCAACCTGCATGTCCTTAGGTGTGTACATTCAGATTCATAAGAGAAGCAAAATAACAGTTATGAAGGTAACAACAAAATTTTATGGTTGGAGATCATAACAACATGAGGAAGTGTATAAAAGGGTCGCAGCCTTAGGAAGGTTGAGAACCACTGGTCCAGAAGAAATAGTGGACCAAGAAAAGTTCTAAAACCAGTCAGAGCAGGCGGGCAGCTGCATCATGTGTAGTCCAGCCTGGCCTTGAACCCCTAGCAGTCTTCCTTGCTCAGACTCCTGAGTGCTCAACTCCAGTCACAGCCTTCAAAGCTTTCTAATGCTTTCTAATGCTGGAGATGTTTTAAAGTGGAGATAAAACTGACAAGAATGGTGGAGGGAGTGGACGACAGCGTGAGGGAGCCTTGAGAGTGGCCTCAGCCTCACCAGACATGTACTTTCCTTACCTTAAAGTGACAATGCCTAAATCAGTCAAAACCCCCTTATCTCCTTCATGAAGTAAGTATACATTCTTTGTACATTTAGAGAAATCAGGTATACATGGAAAACCATCATCTAATGTACCTTACTGTGTACATGGTCTGCATCCTTCCTTTTGTCTCAGTGATGATGGCAGGCACACTCTTATTCTGCTTGAATCTGATGTCTTTTTAGTACTGATGTTATGTGTATCTGGTCATCTTCCCATGCCTTTAAACCCTCCAAAGTAATGTCCTAATAGATTAGGGACTGAATGTTTAAACAAGTTAGCATGGACGGGTGCGGTGAGAACTGGCACCACCTTGGGTGTTGGGGGCTACAGGGAAAGGTTTGTCAGGGCAGAGTCAGTACTACTGGTGCCGTTTTGTTCTTTTTGATGTCCAGTGTGCCCTTCGGGAGTGTCTGCTAAGCCACCGTCTTTCTGTGTCCTTCTGTAGGTAGCTGCAATTAACCCAAACCATCCACTTGCCCAGATGCCCTTGCCTCCCTCAATGAAAAACTGCATCCAGCTGGCAGCCTGTGAGGCCCACGAGCTCCTGCCGATGATCCCTGACCTCCCAGCCGACCTGTTCACATCCTGCCTCACCACTCCCATCAAGATTGCTTTGCGCTGGTAAGTGTCCGATAGTCCAGGTCTCCTTCTTCCCAGGGACCCAGGGCATTATTCTGATCCCAACAGTGACCCTGGGTTCTGATGTCACAGGACCTAGGTATTTGTGTGCATTATGGGGGTGGGTGGTGCGCTTTCTCTGGATCTGGTCAGGTGCAGTTTATTGCTGTGGTGTCCAAGATCTCCTTGTGCACATATTTGTTCTCTAAGGAGGAGTAGCCAGGGGAAGTGCTAAGAACAGACTCAGCAGCAAGTACCTCTCAGTGGGGAAGAGACAGGCAACTGTGAAAGAAGTCACTACAGTTCAGTCTCTGAGTGCATTCTTAGCAGTGAAAGGAGACCGACTCCTTCACCACCACAGTTCTGAGTCCTGGGCAGTACTCCAAGGACATGTATGAGGTGGACCAGACCCAGCCTGCCTTTGATAGTTCCACGGCTGCTGGCATCCTCAACAAGGGCTACGTGCTCAGCTAGCCACATTGCACGCTAGTCTTTAGTACCCACTTTCCCTCATGCTGCTGAAGAGCCTGTATTCATCAGCAGCTTCACGACCATCTGGAGGGTTCGGGTGAGAGCCATGCAGCTGTGCTGACACTCTGCACCCTCTGAGGGATGCCTGCCTGGGTCTTTATCATGTCAGCTTGGTAGCACTGCCTCAGTTTTCAGGTCCTTCCCCAAACTCAGAGAAACTATAGAAAGGTGTAGACCTAGGACTGTGATAGCAGTGTGGTCAGCCCTGGGAAGAAAGACCCTTCTGGGTGACTGCAGCCTGATGTAGGTGGCTTAAAGTTACAGGAGGAAAGTGGCCTCATTGTTTTGTCTTTGCAGCAAAGAACAGGCTTGTCTTCTCACTCTGGTGCAGAGCTTACCCAGGGTTTGAAATAGTCTCTGGGCAGAACATACCCAGAACACCTTTTATTGGAGGGTTGGGGGCTGCCTTACCTGGAAGAGGTCCACTAAGTATGTGGCTAGACCTAGGCCTGGGTGTTTTCTTTTGTGCCCAGTGGCATAGCCTTGCATGATTGAACTAGATTCCTAAAGAGCATGCCTTTCCTCAAAGTGTTGAGAGAGGCAGAATGAACAAATGTAGGTGAAGCTTACATAAGGGAGGAAATGCGTGAGGTTGCAGGTAGCTAGCTAGAAGCAGCATAAGAGGACCAGTGGGGCCTGAGGAGAAAGGATCTGGTTCTGTCCAGTTTGAAATGAAAGGTCATAGGAAGACTGTTGAGGGCAGATAGATGAGGCACACTGGGAACACAGGGGCAGTGTTTCTGGAGAGGCAGAAAAAGACAGGTAATGCTGGGGGACAGGAAGGAACAAGGCGTCAGTGTCAGGGCCCACAAAAATTCTTAACAGCGCCTGGACCAGACCGAGCATATCCCTGGAAGAATATAATTCACTCGAAGCCACACTGCTCATGTGTTGTCCATCCTCTGTCTCCTTTCCTCCTTCTTGTGGAGGCCTTTGGGTTTGTCGGTGCACAAGAGCATTGCTATTTGTCTATGGAACTTGGTGTCTGATCACTGGAAGCTTTAGGAGTGAGTCCACAGACTGTTGTGGGTCTAGCAGTCCCTCCCATATATACTCAGTCTACTTCCTGGAAGCAAAGCATGCTACTCCAGCTGGTCCTGAGTGAGGCTGAGCTGAGCATTATGGGCAGACGTGCAGAGAGACGTGCTGCCTCAGACACCTCGTCTTCCAGCAGAGGAGAGGCCATGTGGCCTTCTGAAATAGGCACTTTATGCAAGATAGAGAAAATATGTACACTTGAAGGTAATTGATGACCGAGCACTGAATGGATTCATGGTACCAGAAGGGCAGATGTATTCCTCTAGACCATGACTAACCAAGTGTTCCTCATAGCAGCTGGCAGTGGAAGTAGAGTGTTCCCATGGTAGGGATTAAGAGGAACAGAGAGTACCTAGACAGGGGTACACTGCCAGAGCACCCTTTACCAGGCTGCAGAGCTTCAGGGGAGGCAGTCACAGTCATTGGTTGGGCATTGTTTAGGCTGCAGGGTCAATGAGTGACTTCGTCACCCAGGACTGAGGGATAGCTCACAGGATGTATGTGGGAAATTTGTGGAGAATTGTATTTAAGAACATGACCCAAGTAATGACAAGTAAGGCCATTAGTCCTCGGTAGGGTGTAATCATATCTGGTAGAACAAGCACGAGGCTATGAAGTGGCTGTGTTTCAGAGCTGCCAGGGCACCGTGGACCCCACAGAGCTGGCTGCATGGCCACTTCCACTTCTGCCTCAGGACTCCCCAGCTTTCCTGGGGGCTTTCTGGGTCCAGGAATGGGTAAGGACACCAGCCCTGTTGTTAGACCGTGTGTCCTGCTGCAGTCAGTTCTCTCGGCAGGTGATTGGATGTGCAAGGAGGGTGAGCAGACATACACAAGTACCTCAGAGCCCGACACCATGCCTGGGCTCACCCATGCCTTCCTGACACATGGCAGTCAGCGCTCAGTGCGGCTGGTCCTACACTGCCCTCCTTCACAAATGGGCAAGGGTTGTACCTGCAGGACTGGCAGCCCTAAGGGCTCAACCCTGCCCCCAGCCAGAGAATGGGCAGAGAATGGACTTTCTCCACTCAGAGGCATGTCACTGCATAGGTGCCTGACATCTTTGGACTGAGGGCATAATTAAATGAGGTGAGCATTACGCTTTAGTAGGAAGTACAGTAAAACAAAGTTAGCATAGCTATCATCACATGTCCTTTGAAGCCCTGTGCTGCAGCTGGGGAGAATGGTCCTCACAGCCCGCACCTGAGCACTGGCAGCTCAGCTGAGTATATCTTTAATCTCAGTGAGGTACTGCAGTGAGTCTAGTACTTTAGAATTAAGGGGCTTTTTTCACTGTAAAGTCAGTTTTGTATTTTCTAATAAAAGTTGAATATATCTTTTCAGAGAATTAGTGAAAAGTCCAAAATGGGAGGGAGTAACCAACATTTTTATCTTCAGAGGATAGCAAGTGTCAACTTTTTGACTTATTGACTCTCAGCCTTTTGTCTCTGTACTAAAAAACTTCTCATCACCTCCCATCATACTCTCCATGTTTAACAAGCTCGCCCGTGCCTTTAGGGCTCAGCGTTGTGATGGTGACAGTCGGCCAGTTCAGAGTTGCTCTTACAGTCTCAGAAGGCCGGTTCCTGAGCAAGGCCAGCTCTTTGGTTAGAAGCCCCAGCTCTGTTGATGCAGGGCAAAGGAGCTGGGACCAGATGTGACAGGCAGGTGTGGCTGGGCTTCACCAGTGTTATCTATAAGCGCTGGGCTGGGTCTGATCTGTAAGCTGGAGTTTGCCAATTTCTGCTGCAGAAACTTGAAACCAGGATTAGGCTGTAAAATGACAGCCACGTTGAGGACAGAGAACGACCTAGGAAGAAAGCTCAGGACTTTTCGCTCCCTCCTTTCCATGATAATATTGAAAGCTCCTGCCCTCATTATGTATGGGAGGTCACTAAAGAATGCCCCTGTGCTTGGTGAGCAGTGCAGATGAAGCTGAGCCTTTATCCAAGTCTGCTGTGTCTGTTGGCAGGGGTAGTGATGATTCCTACGTGATGAAGAAGCACTTTATCAGAAGACATTGTTCTGATTTTATTTTTTCATTTTTGCCTCAGGAAATTTGCCTCTTTCTTATTTTCAGGACTGATTTCAGTAATTCTGAAGTTAACAATTGTAATATTCTCTGTAAGTAATTGCCTTGCCTCCCATATGAATCAGTATAGTGTAAGCATCTAAAATATATATTGTTTTCCTTTAGCTGTTTCTATTTCTTTGATTGAGTGGCATAATACCATTTTAAATTTATTACGGGCATACGTGTGTGCTGCTGGAAGTTCTGACTCAGAGGTATTCCGTTTGCTTTGAGACCAGCTGTGAAGAGATTGATGGCTGTTGCACCACGCGGCATACAGTTCCACTGTCTATTAATGAAAATAACAACATTAGTTTGGGTTGGAGTGAGGTCAAGAATTCCTCCCTCCCAGTTAAGCCACTGAGTCTCTGGGAGATCGAGTGCTAACTGTGCGGTGTTGAAGATGTTTGCGGCAGCGACTGTTCTGCCCCGTCGGTCCTCGCAGGACGGCCTGGCAGGCATCCTGTGTAAGGAGGGTATGGGGCTTTTTGCCATCGTACCTCATTTCAGATACTATGGTGTCACTTACTTCATGTTTTCTCTGGAAGACTACTAAGCATAGAGTCAGTAGGAGTTGCTTCTGTATAGTTTTGTAGTATTGAACCCTCTGTCCTTCGAGGAGTCTTTGAGCTCAGCAGCTTTGCTAGAGGATAGACCTCCTGTCCTCCTTTCAGTGCTAAGCTCTTGTTTAGGTTCTGTGGTGTCTAATTAAGAATGACCACTATAGGTTCATATGCTTAAATACTTCATCTACAATTGGTGGAACTTTTGGGGAAGGACTAGGAGGTGTGGCCTTGTTGGAGGAGGTGTGTCACTGTGGGTGGGCTCTGAGGTTTCAGAAGCTCAGGCCATTCCCAGTTAGCTCACTTTGCTATGCACTTGTGGATCAAGATGTGAGCTCTTGGCTACGGCTCCAGGGCCAGCCTGCCTACTTTCACCATGCTCTTTACCATGCTGGTCATGGATTGAGGAAACCTGAACCCCAAATTAAACATTTTCTTTGATAAGCTGCCTTTGATAAGGCCTTTTGTTCACAGCAATTAAGAATTAACTAAGACAGGGTTGGAGATTTAGCTCAGTGGTAGAGCGCTTGCCTAGCAAGCGGAAGGCTCTGGGTTCGGTCCCCAGCTCCGAAAAAAGGAAAAAAAAAAAAAGAATTAACCAAGACAAAGTGCATCTTTGTATGTGTGTATGTATATGTAGGCATTCATGTGTGTGCATATGGATGTGTGTATGCCAGAAGAGGTGGTGAGATCCTCTTGGAGCTGGAGCTTCAGGAGATTGTGAGCCACCTAACATGGGTGCTGGGATTGAACCTGGGTCCTCTAGGAAAGCAGTGGGTGCTCTCTACAACTGAGCCATCTCTCCTGCCCACTTGTTTAGATCGGTTCATCTGTCTGTCTGTCTGTCTGTTTTACGAGACAGGGCTTCTCTGTATAGCCCTGGCTATCTTGAACTCCAGGACCAGGGTGGCCTCCAACTCACAGAGATCAGCCTGCCTCTGTTTCCCCAGCGCTGAGAGTAAAGGCATTGGCCACCATTGTCCTGTTTTTGTTAAGATTCTGTGAGAAGGGGACGGGGAGAGGGCATGGGGAGGGGAGAGGGAGAGGAATGAGAAGAAATCTTTGCATCCAGAGGCTGAGACAGAAGAATTGCTGAGTTCGAGGCCAGCTTAGTTTATGTAGTGAGACCCTGTTTCAAAAAAGAAAAATCAAAAACAAGATCCAGAAGCACAAACGAAAGCTGTGGTCTGGCTTACCTTCCTTGCAGGGTTGCACTGGTGCCTTTTGACCTTGGTCCTGAAGAGTCTGACCTACAGTCTTCCTATCTTCTGGTTCCAGACAGGTCCCAACTGGTTTTTGAGTGGCCCCTGAACCCCCAAACTATAAGATTTTCCGTGTGCCTACTCAGAGGATGTTTCTCCCAAGCTCAGCTTTACCCTTTGTGTCCCAGCCTCCATTTTCATTCAGTTAAGATGATAATCACACCACTCTCAGAGAACAAAGTGCTGTGGAAAGTCTGAGTTTAGTCCTAAGAAAAGAATTTGAACGTTTGAGTGTGGCCTTGGCTGCTGACTCCCTCAGTGAGTCTGAACTCCAAGTGTATGAGTCTAGAGGGAACCACGATACAAGCTGGAGACAGAGACTCGTGGATAGAGGCATGGGCAGTGGCGGCAGGCTTTAGAGCACAGGCAGGAGTGAGTGTGCTGAGGGGCTTTCCCCCCCCCCCCCCCCCCGGGGCTGGGGATCGAACCCAGTAGAAAATGTCTGTAGTTTTGTTTTTTTTTTAAAGATTTATTCATTTTTATATATGAGTACACTGCAGCTGTCTTCAGACACACCAGAAGAGGGCATCAGATCCCATTACAGATGGTTGTGAGCCACCAGGTGGTTGCTGGGATTTGAACTCAGGACCTCTGGAAGAGCAGTCGATGCTCTTAACCGCTGAGCCATCTCTCCTGAGGGGCTTTTGACTGACTGCAGCCATTCCCTCCTCTCCCTGGTTGATCCAGCTGCGTTTCTGCATGGCTCAGAATGAGGATGATTGATAGGGAAAGCAGCACTATGGGTGAAGTTACTCAGGAAACAGTGGGACGATGGATTGCCAGTGTGGAGAAAAGGAAGAGTCAAGAAGACAGAGGTGGGTGTGTAGACCTTTCCCAAGGAAAGCAGGTGTCTGTCACCGTGTTAGAAAGTCCAGCTCTGGGGCATGAAGATGAGTATACAGAAGGAGGCAGGAAGGACCCCACTCTGCCCCAAAAGAGGAATAGAACCTAGGAGTGCAGTCAGGTGATGGCAGAGTGAGCTGCAACAAGAGTGGGTGGCAAGAGGTGCAGCACTCATGAGCCACAAGACAGAAGCACAAAGGCTGAGAAGACAGCGGCCGAAGCCAGGGTCCATGTAGAACCCAGGGTGGCACTGAGGGGGAAAACAAAGTGCTTTACTGTGGAAAAGGAGCAGGAAGGCAGGAGAGGACAGAGGCCTTGACAGTATGAGCTGACACAACAGCAGGCTGAGAGGTGACACCTACAGTCAGACAGACAGGAGGAGCAAAGTCAGGAACTGGGCAGATGCTCCTGATAGACAGTTCAGCAAACGGGCAGTTTAATAACAGGTTAATTACCAGGGTCCATAGCCGCATACACGGCCTTCCATGCAACAAAGAATGCACAGTATTCTTGAGCATGTATGGGCCATTTATTGTATAAACTGTGTCTGTACTGCAAGGGAGTCATCTGTAAGCCCAGAGGATCTCCCTTTGTCTTGTGTTCTCCATCCACATGGAGTAGTTGGAACGCAATAATGAAAAGGCAGAGTTGAATGCTGAGAGAGACATACCCTGTGGTAACTTTCTCATTCCATGCCTGAAACTCTAGTTTAAAATTTAATTGATAAAAATTACCCAGAAAGAAAAGGTTGGTATTAAAGAGGAACTGTTTCCTGTTTGACTGGTTTTGTTTGGCTTGTTGTCATTAATGTTGAGGCAGGGCATTGCTATACCTCAGTCCAGCCTGGAACGTGCAGTCGTGCCGTAGCCTCCCCCATGCTGGGGTTGCAGCAGTGTGCCATCCTGTCATGCAACCTGAAGTGATAATGCTGAATCCAGGGAAAGCACACGAGCAGCAAGGTGCAGCTCAGGCCTTTGGTGAGAACATGGAGATTGAGAGAGAAAAGAGGAAGGGTGCAGCTAACAACAAAATCCCAGAGACGAAGTCCTGAGCATGGACACCCCATGCTGTCTCCACAACATGTCCAGGGTTTGCAGCACAAGGGAACCCGTCTCCTGGGTCTCATTTTCTCTGAGGCTCCGCTCTGTCTGACAGTGTAGCATTCTCACTTGTCAGTCATCTCCTTGTCCCACCGTTTCTTAAATTTAATCAAATGAAAAAATTAAGGCTTGGATAATAGACAGAACTAGGATTCACTGAGCGTCAGCTGTGCAGTTGCACGGCCAACGTGCTCAGTATTACAACAAGCCTATGAAGGTTGCACTAACACTAGCTCTCACTTTCAGGATGAGGACATTTGGGCTGCTCCCATAGGAACTAGTAGGGTAAGATTCAGGCACTAGTGTCCAGAACTAGAGCTGACATTGTGACCTCCAGCTGTGCTGCCTCTGTGGGTACTGGTGACACCCTCCCTGGTGCCTTTGGTGGTGTGTTTACCTGCTGCCATTGTGGTGATGCTTTGGAAGGAGCCAAGATCCTTGCTTGCTTAATCCATACCTTCATGGAGGGCATGGGGCCTTTGTAACATGTTGAGGCAGAGATTTTGGCAAACACCATGGTCAGTGGAGAAAGCCTCCACCTGCAGGTGAAGAAGCAGGCTGCTGTAGTATACCACAGTCCTAAAAGTCCTGGCCAACCAGCAGGATGAAATGGAGAGAAGCAGTAAAGAGATGTTAAGACCTAGGGTGCAGCACAACCCCCCTGCCTCACTGCTTCAGAATGGACATGTCACCTAAGTGCCTACAAGTCTAGAGCCAGCTCATTTCTGTCACTAGCAGCACTTTTCCTTCTCAGAATCCATAGACGTGCCGGAGAGGGTGCTCATAGCCTTTCCCTTCAGAGTACCATCGGTGTAGCTGCACTAGTGGGTCATGGGACGATACCAGGAACAGCTATAAAGTCACCACAGTTTAATTTATGTGCTGGCCATAACCGCTCTAAAGTCTTGATACCTTTCATTGGAAAGCCTAAATTGTGTGGTCTCTTTAGCTAGAAGGAGCCCATGCCAAAGCCAAAGCTGAATAAAGGAAATAAAGAGAAGAAAGAATGTAAGGGGCGAGGAGATGGGCCCAACTGGTTGTGTAAATTTGTTAATTAGGGGCTAGTTTTTCAAAGATTTCAAGTCATTATGACTTTAGCTAGATGGCTTGCAGTACAGCCCCCTATAAGCACCAAAAGGGGAATGTGGGACCTCCTTACCTATGAGGAGCCCTGTGCCAGAAGCCTGTGGATGCTCTCATGCCCACCTGGAGACAGGAGAGAACCTGAACAAGCTCGTCTCTTACAGAGACCAAGCTGCAGTTGACTTTACAAAGGACCCTGGGGCCCAGCATCTTTGCTGGTGAGTTTTATCGCTGTTTAAGAAAAAGTGTCAGTCCTCATGCAGACAGGTTAGAAAATAGGTGGAGGATGTTCCCTACTGCACACCAAGAAGGCAAAATCCGTTGAAAACTTAGCCAGGGACAGTGTGGGACCATGTGTAGATTATTACCATAGTGTAAGGAAATTAACCTCAAGGAAGCAGAGAAAGGATAAGGTGTGGGTTACACAAGTGGTTCATCTCAGGAAAGCAAGACATGGCAGAATGAAGGAGAAAACCATATGACTGACTTCATAGCTGGACACAGCTGTACCACCCCCAGGAGACTTCTTCATCAGACTAGGAAGAGAAGTGAGCACCGTCACTGGCTTTGGACTTGGTTATGCAGGCTAAACATTGTCTCTGAACCCCAAAACAGGAAAGGGGCACCATGACTCCCTCCCTATTCAGGGCCATATGAAAGGACAGACACTGCAGGAATGCTGAAAGAAAGGAGAAAACAGTAGACACTCATGTTGCCAGACAGGAAGCCAGAGTTAGATATGTGGGTGTGTGGGGAAGACAGGGAGCCCCTGAAACTGACAGCCCACTACAGCGGAACCCTAGAACCCAGATAATTACATCCAAACCAGTTGAAAGCAGAAATACATTCAGTCTAAACACCACCTTGTATCCATTAACATTCAGAAGTATTTGGGAATAAATATAATAAAAGGCGTGAGAGAGCTGAATGCACGCAGCCGAATCATCACAGAGATTAGAGATGAGACAGAAAATGGCACTGTAAAGACAGAAAGACCCAGCTCTGTGTGTGTGCCTTTGTGTGAATCAGGTTAGCGTGTAGCTTAGGCTGGCTTCAAGTTACCAGCAGTACCCCTGCCTCAGCCTTCCAAGTGCTGAGATTGCAAATATGTTCTTACCATATCCAGCCAAGATTCAGTAATTTTAAATGTTAGTTTTCTCCAACTTCATCTATAGACTTGGTGCTGTCCCAGTCAACGTCTTGGCTTTAAAACGTACATAGAAGCACAGAGGACATAGCGAGGACAATTTAGGAGACTCAGTGTAGAGCCACCGTCGCACAGTAGTGATACCATGTGCACACTGCACATTGTTGGTCTTGGACAAAGATGCCTAAGTGGTTTCATGGGGAAGGACTGTTTTTCAAGAAATGATGGTAGAAGCTGTGTGTGGAGAAGAAATTCAAAGACAGAAGGAACTTTGCACTACCTTACAGAACAATTAACATTGCTCTTACTCTGTGAGCGAGAGAGAACTAGAAAGTTAGGTGAAATGGGGTTTGGTGATCTTTTAAACATGAGACCAGCAGCACCACCCTTTACTGTAAGTCATTGGTAACAGCTGCTGCTGACAGACGTGGAGATGAAGTTGGGTTTACATCATGTTAGAAACTCAGGAAAGCTAGCCTGTGACCAGAGATCGCAAAGGTGAAGTAGCCCCAGTGTTGCTGTGGTCACGCACACACTCACTCTCACATATGCTCATGGACTCCTGCTCACACATCCACACTCAAATGCTCTCAGACACGTGAACGTACTCACTCTCATATATGCACATGCACCCACTCACATGCTCTTGCACTCACATGCTTACACTCTCACATTCACACACACACGCTCACACATACACAAACACAAATGTACACATGCACAAGATTGTCTCCGGGTGGAATGAGGGGCAATGGAGTGTCCTCTGTGGGGACAGTGAGGACTGCAGAAGCATAGCAGTCCCTGCTGCAAACTTAAGTCTCAAACTGGTTTATTTTATCGTATGCAAATTGTACCTCATTAAAGTTGATTTAAGTGTTTTTAAATGCAGAATGTTGAGTGAAAAAATAAGAAACAGTACTAGATTGATAGTGTAGTACTTTTTATTAATTAAACACAAATATTACACAGTAGCAGTCATGCAAATGTATGCATATATATCTGAGTGAAGACACAGGACACATGTCGCAGACATCACGGGGGCTCTGATTTGAGACTTTTTTAAGTGTCCAGAACTGGGAGTCAGTACAGGTGTGCTGGCAGGGTCTGGGGTATCACTGAGCTAGGTACACTCAGGAGAGGACATGGCATAGACTAGACCCACATATGTGAAACAATAGGCAGGAAAATGCCAGCATTTTTAAACCCCAGCGTCTTTCAAGTCTACTCAGAGCTGTCACGAGGGCCAGTATGGGGCACAATAGTGGAAGCCAACAGTAGTAGCCACCAGGCTGCTGCTTATGTAGTGACTGACTGCACTGACCCAGTTTTAGGCACCTCGGTCCTTTGCTGCTGTTTTCTCACAGAGATGCGAGTGAGTGGATGTTTCTGTCTACAGAACAGTTGTCTTTTGATTTCTGGCTTCTGATTTGAAGCTTATCTGTGGTAATTTTCTTTTGGCTCACACTCCTCTCCTGTGTTAATATAAAATGGAACACATTATTGGGGCTGCTCTCGTGGGCAGTTTAGTGCATCTGGAGACCCGTCAGTGCTGACTGCCCCAGCACCTGGGGTTGCGTATGAGTGTGGCTGAGGGCAGCATGAGGCCAGAACACGATCTCTCCGTGAGCGTGTACAAAAGAGAATTGAGGTTGCGTGCAGCTCAGCTCACAGTAGGGTTCTCACTGTACTGTGATAGTGATAGGATTCCCAGAGAGCAGCTCCTTCCCTACCTCCCCGTCCTCCTGTCTGGCATCAGACAATGGCATGAGAGCAACTTATTGACTGTGTTAGGATACCAACCATCATCACCTTGTTTCAAATTAGTTCTGGTCCTCGTTGGAAATCGTGCCTGCAAAGAATCTAAATGGCCCCATGTTTATGGAACAGTTGCTCCTGGGCTGTTTTCTTGCCGGTGTGCATCTGATATGCCTCTGCTTGTCTGACTTACGCATGTAGTGTGCCTAGGCCAACACCTGTTTATCAGCGATACTGCCACTTTCCTCTAAGGCTGGTTGATGTTTGCAGCTGTGTATTCCATCATGGACACTCGTGTCAGCGAATGGTAAGTGGTACTTTTCTGGTGGTGGCTGCAGAAGCTTCTTCATTTCCTTTCACATACACTGCATTGAGGTGCCCTTCAGATGGCATCTTTGGCACGCCAGGACTGTGCTGTCACATAGGACCTGTGCAGATGGTGGCACAGCACTGCACCATTGATTTCATGTGTTCTGAATGTATCCTGCAGACAATTATCCTGACTTCTTGCTAGTCAGACTACTGACGCCTCCATTCAGGACACAGAGCGGGCGTGTCACAGAGCGGCTTCAAAGGCCGCTTCCATGCATGCACCATGTGGCTAGTGCCACAGGCGGCAGTAGCTCTTGCTCTTGTTAGCCGTTGTGTCCGCTGTCAGTGATGTCACCGTGTTGCAAGGAGCCTCCAGAGTGTGCAGATGATAAGAATTGATGAGTCCAAGTGGCTATCTGTCTGCTGGGATTGGGGACCTAATGGAGAGGGACATCTTCTCTGTTGGCCTCCTGTGGGGGGGGGGTGTCCTGGGTAGATGCTCCAATCCTAGCCATAGGCCTGAAGTCAGCTTAGGGGATGGAGACCACTTAGTGCAGCAGGACCTTTGAGTGTCAGAGGGCAGAGATGGTTCCCAGGACACAAGAAACAGGAGTACAGTCCCTGAACGTGACTAAATTATATCATACATATGCACCCTGTATGTTCACCCGCTGTCCTTACATACAAGGGAGTCTGATTTATCAATAGTAGAAATGTATTGCTGTCAGTCTGGAGGCAGGAAGCCCAAGGTCCAGACACCAGCAGATGTGCTGTGTGGTCAAGGGTGTGTAGTCAAAGCCAGAGATGTAGTCTAGAGAGGGTGAGCAGTGTCCTTACTCACATGGTGGTGGGGAGCAGGACGAGGTAAGGGAAAGCCCTAGCTGGATTACTGAGGTCCCCTTAGACAGAGCTGTTCTAAATGCCCATTCTTAGTGCCTCCTACCAGATCTCAGCATCTATAGAACAATGCAGGGGAACGTGCATATTCAGACCATGATACCCATGCAGGAAATTAAACCCTAAGTGGGAAAGCATGGAGGGCGGACCACGGTGCAGCACGAGCTCTGCCAGTGAATGAGCACCAGCACGTAGGAGATGAAGAGGCCAGATACTGTACATTAGCTTCCTCAACATTGAGAAACTGTAGCAACTACAAACCACTCTTTAAGAAGCCATCCTGCTGTGCTATTGGCTCAAAGCAGCTGAGCTATGGGGCCTCTGTTCACCTCAGGCCCAAAGATTCATTGCTGGGAGAGTTGAAGAGGCAGGAACCATCTTAGCCCCTGCTTCACACACAGTGGGCACCACACACGTTCAGAGCAGGAAAGCACTCCATTAGGAGCCCGTTACCCTCATCCATATGCACTCTCTCTCGAAGAAAGTAAGTTGGGAAATGAGAAAAAAAAATAGGGCAAATCATTGAGGCCTAAATTAAAAGATGTCTCTGGCATAAGGTAGCAGTGATGGGTGTGTGGTGCAGACCACACATTGTGCCTGCCTTGTGAGGAGTCGCTTTCACACGAGGGCAAAAGCACCTAGGGCTACAGGGCCCTAAGGAGCCTGCCAAGGGTGGGTTCCTAGATCCTAAGCCCTGAGCCAGAGTTGGTACCTGATCGTTTTTATGTATGTGCCCATATATGTCTGTGTGTCTGTATGTCCATAATATGTATGTGTGTCTGCATATGTCTCTGTATGTATTGAACCCCGAGCTTCATGCATGTTAGAAGTGCACTCTACAACTAAGCTATCACCGTCTCCTGCTCCTGAGTGTTAAATAAACATAAACCCTTGCTTTCAGTCCTGTCCTCCCCAGATCTCAGAGACCAGTGGCCTGGAGTCCCCCAGATGGAGCTTTTGATACTGTTTGGCTCTGGAGCCACCCTTCCTGTCCTGGCCCTTTCATGGCCACCTGGTTCTCCTCCTGTGGTGGACATGCAGTTCCCACCTGGGTCCTCTCAGCATCGCTTTCTCTGCCTGTCTGTCATTCTCCTGCTTCATTGCTCCGGGGCCAGAGTGTCTGCCAAAGACTCAGCGTCTTTGATGCACCTGAAGTGCCCTCTACCTGTGTCTTCACCGTCACTGGCAAGGAGTGTTAGGGTTCCTTATATCCCACATTAAAGGCTTTTGTTTTGTTTAATCTCTATGTATGATTCTTGTTTTAAACATCTGTTATCTTATGACTTAAAACAGCTGGATATGAATAGTTAGCCAATGCATCCTCCAATTAGACAGTGGCAAAGCTGAGATTTGAACCCAGGACTCTCTGGACATGCAAGCATTGGTCATTATCACCACTCTGCCTTAATAATTTCATCTTTATGCTCGATAGCGTGCCATTCCTAGTGAGCAGAGCCCTTTGGCATGGTGTGATTAGGCAGAGATCTGTCACTGTCTCTCCTATCAGAGACTGGCGTTGAGCTGTATGGCTGTTGGTGATGGGGCTGTGCTGACAGAGTCTGGGCCCTGTTCATGCTGTTGCAGCTTCACCATAGGAGGCACTTCAGGGGAGAGGTGCTGCAGTCAGAGCTGACCGGCCTGCACATCCGCAGGCTTTACTGTGTGTCTAGTATGGAGCAGTATATTCTGTTTGTGCATGGAGCGGCAGTCCTTTAAAACTCCTCTTCCTTTTATGGGTCACTTTCTCTCTTGCTTTCTCACTTCCATGCTGATTGTTAGCCTGGACGCTTGTTGGAGAGCATTTCCCGTTAGTTTGATTTATGCCTATGCCTCCCTCCAAGGCAAGCCACTGGGGCCTCTGTACACTGAGGACTGATCAGACCAGAGTTGAAACTGAACACTCAGTGCTGTGGCTTCTGCCGGCTGGGTTCTGCTGTGGTACTTGTGCCTTTAGTACTCCATTGTGCAGCAAGGCTCTCCTCAGGCCATTGCTTCTGCTCCAAGTCCCCTCAGGCTGCTCTTGGTGGCCACGGTCTTCCTCTGCATGGTGCTGTCTTGCTGTATATTCTTCCTTGCTTGTCCACCTCTCCCATGAAGGGACCACTGATTGGTGGTCTATTAGAAAGAGGCCATGTCTGGAGAGATGGGTCAGCGTTAAGAGCACTGACTGCTCTTCCAAAGGTCCTGAGTTCAATTCCCAGCAACCACATGGTGGCTCACAACCATCTGTAATGGGGATCCGATGCCCTCTTCTGGTGTGGCTGAAGACAGCTACAGTGCACTTATATGTAATAAATAAATACATCTTTTAAAAAAGAAAGAAAGAAAAAGAAAGAGCCCATGTTAGTATGACTCTCTGAGGAAGCAGAGGCTCTGAGAGTCTGAGTGCTCTCTGGCCCATTCTTCTCCTTGGGTGTGACAGTTTCTCTGTACCCTGTAAGGATGGTGCTCTCTTCTCAGAGGTTGAGGCAGTGCAACCGCCTGGGAAGTACTGTGGAATAGGGGCTGTGAGTCTGTGTCAGCCTGTATATATTAATAGTGTAATACACTGTAACTTACAAGGTACTTCCCACAGGGCTTCACATGCACCTTTGCTAATAACCAGGACCACTCAGCGCAGCCATAACTCGGGGTGCATGAGTGTGTGATTGACTGGGGACCACATGCTTACATGCCCATTGTTGCAGCCTGACTTATAGCTGAGTTCACTACAGTCCTTGACACATGCTCATGCCAAAAATACATATTTACCCAGGACTCCATCAACTCCTTACGTGTTCATTCAGGGTCCCTTGCTCCCTCCCACAGGCTTATTCCTCATCACCTGTTTTCTTGGCCTCTGCTTTGGTTTAAGCCCCTTGTTTACTTCTCAGATTCCTTAAGGCTGCTGTGGATCACAGAGAAGGTGCTCTCTTCCTGCTCAGCATGGCTCTTTCTACCTGCAGTGTGCACCTGAGTGCCAGCAGCAACCATGGGGTTGTGAGAAAGAAGACAGCAGCACAGATGGCTTCACTCTGCAGCTGCAGCAGGCCACAGGCGCACGCACCGCACGCACGCACGCCTTCATGTGGGCTCCAGAGGAGCTTCCTATCCTTTACTTACTGCACAGTGTTCTGATAGCGAGTGATGGGGAAGAAAACCTGAAAGGAATGAACTCAGTCTCTGCTATTGTTTCATGGCGTCTGTCTTTCCTGCCCACGCACTGCATCACTCACCTAAGCAGAACCCATGCAGGTTTGAGTTGTGTTTCCAGGCTGAGACAGCTGCTCTTTATTACCACCTGGTTTATTTTCCAGTTTAATATTCTACCTTAACATTCCACCCAGGGTTTCTGTGGGACAAAGCCCCCGTGCTTCTTCTCAGAGCCCAGCACACCTCCTTGTTCTGGACACTGACGTGTTTCCAAAACGAGACTAGCATGACAGAGAGTGGGGCTCTTGACCTCTGCTGTTCTGAACCTGGGCAATGAGACTGCCCCGTATGTATCACACATGCCAGTGTGTTATTTTCAACACACCCCGGCTCTACCTTCAAAGAGAATCTGTCCCATTGCAGGCTATGATAAGCAGACTCTGGGCCATGTATGATCTGAGAGTTTTGTATAAATCACTGTGAGAAAGGTCTGTCCTTCCCTACCAGTGAGCTGCTTACCTGCTTCCAGAAGCCTCGGGCACTTAGTGGAGGAATGCACCTGATGCTGAAGCCACAGACCAGGAGCACAGCAGAGGAAACATTAGCAGCTTCCCCTCCTGCTGGAGGTGGACCAGACCAGATGTGTACCATACACGCTACACAGCAGGATCTATATTTAAGTTTAATTGGAACCTCGTCCAACCTTGCTTGCTTCCAGAACATCAGGAATTAGCTGCTCTTCACAGCACTTCCTCACTTCCCATCCTGGGACTGTTGTTTGGCCAGTATTTCTGCTGCTGCTGAAAAGAGCACACAGCCTATGAAGAGCCCAGACCTATGTCCACTGCCTGCCTATCTCCACTGCCTGCCTATGTCCACTGCCTGCCTGTGTCCACTGCCTACCTATGTCCACTGCCTACCTGTGTCCACTGCCTGCCTGTGTCCACTGCCTGTCTGTGTCCACTGCCTGCCTGAGTCCACTGCCTGCCTATCTCCACTGCCTGCCTGTGTCCACTGCCTACCTATGTCCACTGCCTGCCTATGTCCACTGCCTGCCTATGTCCACTGCCTGCCTGTGTCCACTGCCTGCCTATGTCCACTGCCTACCTATGTCCACTGCCTGCCTATGTCCACTGCCTGCCTATGTCCACTGCCTGCCTATGTCCACTGCCTGCCTATATCCACTGCCTGTCTGTGTCCACTGCCTGCCTATATCCACTGCCTGCCTGTGTCCACTGCCTGCCTATGTCCACTGCCTGCCTGTATCCACTGCCTGCCTGTGTCCACTGCCTGCCTATATCCACTGCCTGCCTGTGTCCACTGCCTACCTATGTCCACTGCCTGCTTATGTTCACTGCCTGCCTATATCCACTGCCTGTCTGTGTCCACTGCCTGCCTATGTCCACTGCCTGCCTATATCCACTGGCCACAGCTCCCACTTGCTGTAGGACGCTTGCTCTTTGATAAAACTTTTCCTTGCCTCTGGCTGGACTTCCCTACAGATCCTAAACCTAGACATGATTATCATCATGTCTGTCTGCTTCTTTCTGTTAGAGCAGTGTGCTTACAACTGTGAAGCAGCCAGAATGTCTGGTACCTACCAACTATATGCTTGGCAAATGGTCCATTCAAAAGACGTTAGTGTTCAGATGTGTTCTGGAATGGGCAGGAGAGGAATGTGTATTAAGTCAGAGGGGGGTTCTTACCCGGGCCTCTCACTTGGCCATTTGCCGGGTTCTTTAGAGCCTCTGAACATCAGTGTTCTCCGCTAAAGTAACAATGACTAAGGTCAGCTGCCAGCTACAGAGGGCAGGCAGGCAGGCAGGCAGGCAGTGTCTGTGCTCCCGGCCTAAAGGCACCTCAGAGCAGTGGTGGAGGACACTAGGACGTGCCTTCTGTAGAAGACTTAGGCATAGACACCTTACAAATGGAAGACGTAGGAGGGGTGCCTTCAAGATAGAAGACTGGGGAGCAGGCTGAGAACTAACATCTTTGGTTGCTCTGAGCTGGAGGAGGAGCTGGCAGGTAGAAACATGGATGTTGCCTTCTTGTTTTAATTCATTTCTTTTTTTTTTTAAGATTTATTTATTATATATGAGTACACAGTTGCTGCCTTCAGACACACCAGATGAGGGCATAAGATCTCATTACAGATGGCTGTAAACCACCATGTGGTTGCTGGGATTTGAACTCAGGACCTCTGGAAGAGCAGTCAGTGCTCTTTTTTTTTTTTTTTTTTTTTTTTTTTTTGTTGTTGTTCTTTTTTTCGGAGCTGGGGACCGAACCCAGGGCCTTGCGCTTCCTAGGCAAGCGCTCTACCACTGAGCTAAATCCCCAACCCCCAGTCAGTGCTCTTAACCACTGAGCCATCTCTCCAGCACCCCGTTTTAGTTCATTTCTAACTGAGAAATGTTCTCATTAATTACCTTTTATTGGCAAGTAGGACACTGCTTTGTCTTTGACCATCCATCTTGGATATTCCTACCTTTGCCTCTGCTCTGACACAGATCATTTTCTGCAGGTTTAAGTCTTACTGGACTTTTTCAAAAAGGGCCCTGCTTATAGGTGCCTGTGTTTGCATGCTCTAGCAGGGCCTCAGCACACCCTACTTGTTCTACCTTTAGCAGGGCCTCAGCACACCCAACTTGTTCTACACTTTTTGATCCTCCTGTGTCAAAATCCCATCTTCTGGGATCACAGCCTGTATTACTCTGTCTAGCTTGATGATTCTGAGTTTGTGGCTCTCTCTCCCTCTCTCCCTCTCTCCCTCTCTCCCTCTCTCTTCTCTCCCTCTCTCCCTCTCTCCCTCTCTCCCTCTGTCCCTCTCTCCCTCTCTCCCTCTGTCCTTCTCTTCTTCTCCCCTTCTCTTCTTCTCTCCCTCTCTTCTCTCCTCAAACCCCTTCCTTCTGGGAACTCAGAACAGCTGAGAAAAACACTTGGCGTTTTCTGGGAGATTCGTGTGAAGTCTATCCCAAGATGAAAACGTGAGATTAATTATGAGTGTATGAGGACTGGGAAAATCTACCTGACTGTCCCAGCGAAGGAGAGAGAGCATCTTTCTGTATCTCCTACCCTGATCTTGCAAGTGCTGGCCCTTGCTCTGTGTTGGGGAGGGAGTGTATGGTCCCCAACCTACTTGCAATTCCTCCCAGCCAGTTTCTTTTCTCACTGTACTTTGGCTGAAAATCAGGCCTTGGCTCTGGACCACTAGTCGTGCAGCAGTTTCAGAGTGATGTCATCTCAGTCCCTGTATGAGGGAGCCCCTCATGCTGTGTTCTTTCAGCAGACCCATGGCCAGTCTCACTCTGGACCAGGCTTCTCTTATCTCTTAGTGGCAAGTGGTGGGAATGTGGGCTGCTTAATGTCCTTCTGTGTGGTTTGTCCATGTGACCTCCAACCTCCTGCTTAGAAGAACTTTGTTTGAGGCATCTTACCTAGAAGAACTTTGTTTGAGGCATCTTACCACAGAAGAGCAGCTCAGATGGCAAAAGGAAAGTGATAGAATGATCTTAGCAAATTGTTCTAAATACTTGGTTCTTTAGGATTTAAAAGAATCATCTTTTCTAAAAACAAAACAAGTTTTAGGGTCCATCTAAAACTTCTACCATAAAGCCACCCTCCCTTCTAGACAGAGGTAGATGATGGGACACTTGTCTCTATAAATACCAAGTGCATTATGGGACCTGAACCCTACTGCTGTATCCTATCAAGAAGTATTACCCTAACTGAGCCGGTGTGCGGGGCAGCGTTCCACAGACTTCTGGACCCCGTGACTCTGGCTTTCCTGCAGTCGTAGGGTGCTATTCCTAGTCTGTGTCCGTGCACAGTGCACACATGCTCCGTGTGACGTGTTTACTAGGTGTAAGTCAGACACAGGTGTGAGGTGCCTGAAACTGATACACCTTGCGTTGCCCTGTCGGTCCTGTCATGTGGGAGTGTGCCAAGAGACAAGATGTGTTCTCCCTGTGTGTTCAAAGTTTCCTCCCCAGAAGAAGGTGTTTTTGGAGGAAGGAGGATTGGTTTCTTCCAAGTCAGTAGCTATTGATAGCACCAGAGGAAGAGTGGCGGGGGGCGGGGTGCACGTTTGACAGCTTGCACCCTTCAGATGTATACAACAGTCCTGAAAGATTTTCTTCCCATCAGCTGCCTGTATCGACTGTCTTTTCTTTTTACTGGAGGACAGATTCCAGCCACTACAAACAGTACTTAGAGAAAGCCTATGATGGACAGTATGGTGTCTCAGAAGTTGCCTCCCTGCTGCTTGTTCCTTCCCAGCCTCTGTCCTGGGCTCTGGCCCAGCCAGAACAGAGAGGTCCATGCAAGGCCACATTAAATGGCCTTCTGTCATCTGTGCCTTCTAGCTCACTTGATTGGCAGCAGAGAGCACCTGAGATAGCAAGTTCCTTCCCTTCATGTGTCCACTCCTGGCTGTAAGCCTAGACACTACTAATGGGAAGCCTTTCTATACCGTCAAAAGTGGCGCCTAAAGTTTGAGTAAGCATCTGGGAAAAATAAGAACAGCTTAAAGAGCTTTCGTGGTGGTTTCTTGGTGACAAGGTATTACTCTGTACCCCAAATTGGCCTAGAACTCACTGTGTAACCTAGGCTGGTATTGAGCTGTCAGCCTAGCCTCCTGAGAGCTTGGGTTATAAGAGTAATCCACTCTATCCAGCTGGTTGGCAATGTTTGTTTATTTACTGTGTGCCAGTGTTTTGCCTACAAATATGTCTAGTGTACCACTTGTATGCCTACTGTCCTTGGTTCTTGCAAGTCCTGGGACTTGCAGTTACAGATGGTTGTGACCTCACACGTGAGTGCTATGAGTTAAACCCAAGGCCCCTGGAAGAGGAGCACGTTATCTTAGCCATCTCTCTAGCCAAGCTTTATTTTTGAGTCTGTAATTAGGCGCTCGGTATGAGGGTCCAGAGACACAGCTCTGGTCTGCCACCTTCAGCAGCCTTCCCTGTGACTGTTAGGGACTCAGGCCAATCTGAGATTTGTGACTTTGGTGCTGAGAAGAATTTCAAGACCAGCTGGAGCAATGATATAGAACTGGAAGTTACCCCTACTAAAGACATTTTAATGTCACAGAGCTTCAGTCTGGGTGTTTGGAGAAAGACCATACCTAAGAGTAATGGCTCTGAGCTCCTCTGAGAAAGTAGACACACCCATGTTCAGCAGGACTTTTCAAGGGAAGTACAAATGACTGACGGTCTTAGCACTGGCCACACATACCAGTTATGACTCTGGGGTTGCTGAGGAACCTTTTCTTTTCTCTATTATTTGATAAGTATGGCTGCTCTGATAATGCCTTGGATGGAATTATAATGACAGGGTGAAGTCCAGAGCCTCCGGGGCTGCAAAGGTGCTGGGCTCCTGTCCTCATAAGTTGGGTTTCTAGTGAGCAAAGGTCGGGTCTGCAGCTGGTAAGGGACCGGCCTCAGCAACTGTCAAAGGTGCTGGAACTCTTGCTACTCTGCTGGTGAGTAGCTTCAACTGGACCTATATCGAGGGCCTCCTTCCCCTGTTCATGCTCCCCGCCCCCCCAGATTTCCCTGCCTTTCCATTTTGCCCAGTTTTATGACCGATTTTCTGTGAGTGGAACAGAAGAAAAGGTTTTATAGGCAGAGGAGAGCTACAGAGAGCAGAAACTTAAAAAAAAAAAAAAAAAAAAAGAATACAAGTTCCTTGTGAGGCAGAAAATAGAAAAGGGATTGGTTAGCCTCAGGTCACCTCTGGTGTAAGGATTAAAGCAGGCTGGAACCTGATTGTTGGTGACAGACTGCAGCTGCAGCTGTGGGAAGTAATGTTTCCTCCTGCTGGTTCCTAGAAGGCCGCGTAAACAGCCCAGGTTCTGGCTGCTGAGCAAGGCTCCATTTTTTTTTTTTTTTTTTTTTTTTTGGTTCTTTTTTTCGGAGCTGGGGACCGAACCCAGGGCCTTGCGCTTCCTAGGTAAGCGCTCTACCACTGAGCTAAATCCCCAGCCCCTCTGCATCCCTTTCAATGACCCAGGTTTCACCTTTACCCTCTGACTCCAGAGTCATCCACAGCTGTGCTCCCTGTGCTCCTCAATGGCCAACCTTCTAAAGCTGCATATGCCTGAGACTACTTCTGCCTTCACATTTACGTGGCAGTTTGACTGGGTATAAAATGCTGGTTCTCAGTTACTTTTCTTCAGTAAGTTAAACATCCTCTTCCACGGTCCTCCTGCTTCCTGCTTGATCTGCTCATTTCTTTGAGAATGATATCTCTGAAAGCTTCCTGTTTGTGGTTGATTTTGACTTTGCATGATTTTGTTGTTGTTGAAATTGGCCTTGCTATGCTGCCCAGGCTGGCTTTGAAACTCTTGGCTCACAGTCTCCCTGCCTCAGTCTTCCAGATGGCAGGCAGGAGCTTTAGTCACTCTGTAGAACAGATGTGCCTCTTATTTCATGCTGAGAAATAAGCCCTCACACGAGACACAGGGTGACAACCAGCACACAAAGAACAGGGAGTAGCTCTCCACCATTTGGTTATTTTGTTTTACCTGATATTTTCCATAGGTTTTCACTCTGTAACCCATATAGGTCACAAGCTTGAAATGATCCTTCCGTCTTGGCCTCCCAAGGCTCTGGCCAGTTTTAATAGATTGAGTCTTTACACTTCATAGCTCTGACTGTCCTAGAATTTGATATGCAAACCGGGCAGGCCTGCACCTCACAGAGATCTGCCTGCCTCCGACTCCTAGGCCACTGTGCCCAGAACTGGGTGCTTTTGTCTCCTCAGTGTCCACTGGGTCCTTGGCCTTCATTGTCCAGAAGCACCCTCACCCCATGTAGAAGGAAAATGGTGTGACAGGTGAGGCCATTGTTCTTTCTGGAGTGGAGAATTGATGCCATTGGTGAAGGAACTTTGAGGGTTCAGTGCTGACTTAAGCATGCATCTTGTGACCCATAGCCTCGTTAAAGTTGTGCAATGTCCATGTTTTAATTCCATGTTTATTCGAACTGTTCCTTTTCACTGTTACAAAAATGCTAATCTTGAAGTCACTGGGCAAATTAGTTCTTTTGTAACATGTCTCTTACTTCCAGGGTCTGTTTTGGTGTCTCCTCTGGCTTTGACATTGGGCCACTCGTCCTGGAAGAGCCAGTGCGAAGCACTGCAGAGGCAGCTCGAGGGAGAAGGGTGGGTGGGTATGATGGGCGAGCTCAGAAGAAGCGTGGCAGTGGGACTTGACCTCATTGGCTTTGTTCCTTGCTCCAGAGTCACTCTTGATCCTGGAATAGGGTTCATGTGACTAAGGCAGCATCTCCCTGGAGTCCACTGGGAGCCCTGGGCCTTAAGGGACCTTGCTCTGCTTTCTTGGTGCAAGAAACACTGTACTCTCCAATTAATACTTTCAGCCTTATGTTGCCACAGGGATCCTCGGAGTCATATCCTGTCTGTAGTTCGTGAGTCAGCCAGTGTGAGAGGAAGGTTTGGCTCCCTCCAGTCTAAGGTTATTTCTTGCAATTTCCTGGCAGCCTTCATTGCTGATCTCTGATCCTTACCCCAGGGAGACTTCTGCTGCAGTCCCCATATGTTGTATGAATGTGCAGCCCAACAGGTTGTAGGCCTCCCAGTTTCTCTTCTGTTTGTTTTTTTCGAATTATCAAGTGGTCATTTTTAATATTTTGTCTGGAGTTTATTATTGCTATTGACAAATGAATTAGTTTATTACAAATGATTCTGCCATTACTGGACTCCAGACATCCCAGTCAATAAACCCGTTATGGATGAGAAGACAAAATAGTGAAAACTGTGGCTCACATTAAATTCAGACCCAAAACATGTCTCCTGTTGGTCATGGTGATCCAGCAGGAGAGCCTGATGTGGGAAAGACATGTGTCTGTGCTGACTCCGAGGATATGCCTGGGGGGGACTGAGCAGAGCTCTCAGGCCAGCAGAAGGATCCAGCTCAGAGCCCAGCCACCCATTTGACCACATTCACCATTCCAGCTCCTTAATCCTGCAAAGGGCTGTCCCCATGATCAAAGAAAAGTGACCCTCAGCCAGTACCACAGAGCACTGGCTGTGGCAGCTCATTCTGTACCTAATGTTCCCCCATTACCTGAGCTGAGCCTTCTTTCTTGAGACAGAGAACATGGCTGGGCAGTTGGGGCCACTTATCTATGTACATACTGTCTACACACTATCTTGGTGTTCCTATATCTTTTGTTTTCCTGACCCCTCTCCCTCTGCTGCCCCTGTCCTCCAAGCCTACCCACTCATAATGGTTTTTATTCTTTCCTCCTGGTTGTGTCCTGATGTTGTACCGAACACAGTGTCTATACAGACATACAGTTTAAGTGTCTGGTGAACCCACTGTAAGGTGCAGTCCTTGGAACTGGAAAACACACAAACTCTTGGGGCTGGGGATTTAGCTCAGTGGTAGAGCGCTTGCCTAGGAAGCGCAACGCCCTGGGTTCGGTCCCCAGCTCCGAAAAAAAGACCAAAAAAAAAAAAAAAACACACACACACACACACACACAAACTCCAGACTCTCTTAGCTTAGCCCCTGGCTGAGAGAGACAGGTTGAGAGAGCCACCGTGGGCTGGCTGAGAGCTGCCACTCACTGATGCCGGTGTCGTGAGCACGTGGGCCAGCATCAGTATCAGTTGTGAGCAGATCTCACAGAATGTGCTGGGCACTGGAAATGGAGCTGTCCCATGCCCTGTGTTCCTGCTGCAGCTTTTGAAGGAGGCTACTGCTCTTCATTTTAAACACAAACAGTTCAAGCATTTCAAGTTCCCACTGAAAACCCTGAGCTGCTTCTCCCTCAGTGCTGCCATTGATCCTGTTCTGCAGAGTGCCAGTGGCTTTAACAGGAGGAAAAAGATGGCTTCCTGCCTTCTGTCAGCACACACAAATTAGACGAAGCCCTGACATTTCTGTTCTGGCTTTTGATGTTGGATCTGTCCACAGATGAGAAGTCTTTCAGCTCTGGCTCTTTTGACTTGTGATGACTAAAACAGTATAATTGAATCTGTTTCTTTCTCTTCTTTTTTTTTTTTTTTTTTTTTTTTTGGTTCTTTTTTTCGGAGCTGGGGACCAAACCCAGGGCCTTGCGCTTCCTAGGTAAGCGCTCTACCACTGAGCTAAATCCCCAGCCCCTTTCTTTCTCTTCTTGAAGTGGCATTTGTGTACCTTAAAGGCAGGGATCCACTCTTCGCCCTCACTTTTTTTAAAAATTATTTTATTTATCTACATTCCAGTCATTGCCTCCCCCCAGTCTCCTCTCCCACAGTTTCTCATCCCATAGGAACGGAGCCTGAGTGGGGAGCCCTGCTCACTACGGCAGTTCTTAGCCAGGGTGTTGCTTTGAATCTCAGCTCCGAGTTACTCTCCAGAGACTAGGCTCCGTTGACTTCTCATACCCACTTCCTCCTCCTGCTGGCTCTGCGTGCTGCTCCACAGTCATACAGCCTTGGTGGGCAACATTGAGGAGTGCTTCTGAACCTAGTACTGCAGGACTAAGGATGCAGTGTACTTGTTTATGGCCCCTCTCCCCACTCTTAGTCTGTGTTTACTGCTGATGTTCTCGTGTTTGGTGCTCCCCTCATGCCTCTCATGTTTTCTCCTGTCTCTGCAGGTTTTGCATGCAGAAGTGTGTTAGTCTGGTGCCTGGAGTCACACTGGATTTGATAGAAAAGTAAGTAAGCTCTGAGCCCTGGTGCTTTCGTGGATCTGAGTCTCTTCCTCTTCCTGCTCGTGTCCTCAGAACCCTTCATGTGGCGTGGGCTTCTCCCTTTCATGTGGGTCTATCCTTTGTTCTCTGGTGGTTACACAAGTGCTTGCTGTTAGAGGAGTGGACATGGGGCAGTGTTAAAAGAGAAATGACAAGAAGCTCAGTTCCTTTGAATGTTTAAAACGCTGCAGACTGCGCTGGTGCAGAGCACAGCTGCCCGCTGGGCCCGTCTGAACCTCCATTAGTTTCAGTGTTTGTACCTTTTACCTCCAGCCATGTTACTCTGGGGCAAACCCATTCTAGAAGCAGAACCAGGAGGTGCTCAATGAAGAACCTCTATTCCCTCTTGCTTGAAGCCTGCTAAGTTCACCAAGAAGTCTGTCCTCTCCCGTTCTGATTTCTCTGCTTCTGAAATAGTCTGTAATGACTCTGAACTGGACCTGCATTTGATTCCACCCTGGCTTGTGTCAGAAGTATGGAAAACTCAGTGGTGAGGGGGGTGGGGGAGGCCCTATATCTCCCAAGTTCCTTGCTAGATAATTATTTTCCAAGTTGTGATACACATGGGCCCATGTGAAAATGCTCAAGGCCTGAATGTATCAAAGTAGGTGAGAAAAGCGAATGTACCCCATGGATCTCCCAAGAAAAGTGCCTTCCCTGTGTGTGAGGGACCAGCTCAAGGTCCTGTGCCATGAGCCGGGCTGCCAGGCTTCCTCTTGCTGTATGCCCACAGTGTGGCTTCAGAAAGAGCGCCTGTCTCCCACACCCAGTGTAAGTGAAAAGTACACAGTACAGTGCATTTCCCATTGTCACAAACTCTGAATATAAATGCATAAAGAAACATAAGACCCTAGTATTGAGGATGTGGATTGGGGCACAGTTGATGTCTGTAAAGCTCTGGATTTGATTCTCCAGCATTGCCCAATAAAAGAAGAAAAATAACTCTAGTTTCAGCTGTATAACAAGGAGGGGCTTGAAACAGGCAAAGGAACAACAGCATCAAAGGCGCTCGTGTGTGTGTGTGTGTGTGTGTGTGTGTGTGTGTGCCCACATGCACCCCCACACATGTGTACACGCATTACAGAAACTTGCTTTGTATTTATTACAAAAATGTAGCATGTAAAATGCATTAGTAGCTCAGTCTAAGAGTCATCGGAATGCAATGAAGACAGCATATACCGTTTGAGGCTAATGTTTCCTCTTGGATTTTGAATCCTTGTTTAAGCTTCCGGGTTCCATCATTCACAAACAGGGCGGATAGCATGGAAAATAGCGACTCGTCAGTGTGTGGTGGCAGGGCACATGGAAGGGCTTAGTCTTACCAATGCTTTAGAAGCCACATCCCGATCCATAGCAGGGTGGGGTACTGGTAGACAGTGGGGTGGGCAGGCCAGGCCTCAGAACTATTGGTGAGTCTTCATTCAAGAGCTAAGCAAGCTGTCCTCAGTAGTCAGACACACAGATGGCCAGTTGGCCTGGTCCAGCCACAGTAGAAAGAGGCAGGGGCTTCAGATGTCACTTTCTGTTACAATATGGCAAGCACTAGTGCTGTCGTTTAGTGTGTAAGAGTGTGACCTAGTGCTGTCATTTAATGTGTAAGAGCGTCACCTAGGAACACACCTGTGGATTTTCTTAATATCCTAAGTGGTGATAGACCCATGGGTGGGATGGTGACACAAGGGCACATGTCCCTTTCTATCTGATGTGTACTTGATGCTCACAAATGTTGTACACATGTCATCAGGGACCAAGATGATTACTGAACTGAGACCAGCAGTCAGTGCCACAGGCAAGGGCCAGGCAATGCTGATTCACATGGTCCCCAGAAAGTCCTGCCATCTGTGCCTGTCTCGTTTGGGAAGGGCTATAGAACACAGATTATGCAATCCTCAGAAAGTCTTCCTGGTGTGTCCCCACCCTTGGCCCAGGTCCTTTCTGGAGATACAGGGCTGAGTGGTGCTGGATCTCTTTCCAGGATGTGACCACCTAGATAACAGTGACCCTGTAACCTAGCCGCTTTATTTCTGGGGCCTCACCCTTCAAAAATGAGGCTGGGGTGATGGCTCAGTCCTTAACAAGACGTTCTTTCTTGCAGAAGACCCAGGTCTTATTCCCAGCACCCACAAGCTCAAAACTGCCTGTAACTCCAGTTCCATATGATCAGCTGCCCTATTTTGACCTCTGTAGACATCTGCTTTTGTGTGGTACACATTCAAACACTCAGAGGCACACCTATACATAAAATAAATCAGTTTTTAAAACAAAGAGAAGACTGAAACCTGCAGAATATTCAGATGATGTTACTTGAGTATCCCAAAATGCTATCAGCAAGAAAAGAGAAGACCTCACACATACCAGAGAGATAAATTTAAGACTTGGCAACACTGGCTGGAGGAAACACTAGAACTAAAGGTACAGGATTTTATAGGTTAATATAAGAGACAGAGAGAGGAGAACAAGAAAGAAAAGGGGACAAAAAAAGAGGAAGAAAAAGCCAAGATAGAACAGAACCACATGGCCAGGAGAACCCACAAGTAACAAGGGTCTCATTGCTGGGGAGTAAGTCAGTGCAGTGCTAGATCTGTCCAGTACACACACACACACACACACACACACACACACACACACACACACACACACACACACACATAAGTCAGTGCAGTGCTAGATCTGCCCAGTACACACACACACACACACACACACACACACACACACACACACACACACACACACGCAGCTGCAGAAGCCAGTCTTCAAAAGTTGAACTCTGGAAAAGACAGAAAGACCTATGGGATGGGAGAGCAGGATGGTCAGGCCAGGACTGTGGTGAGTGACCGAGGGACCAGTAAGTAGGAGATGTTCTACCTGTGGCCCCATAGATAGATGACCAGACAAGAAGTAAAGCCCAGGGAAAATGAGAGCCTAGGATAGGAAGTGGTTGCTTCTGCTTCATGGGCAGGTACTTCTTCACTCATTATTAGAACCACCCTGTGAGGACAGGGCATCCTCTTGCCCTGGCAGAAAGACCAGCACTGCATCAAGCATCGCTTTCCTGATGGACCCTAGCCCTGCTGCTTGCCCTTCTCCCAACCCACCCTGTCCTCATACTACTGCTTTCCCAGCTGGCAGAACCAGCTCTTTGGTGCCTGGAGGTGAATTCACAGGGTCCGATTACCTCCTCCCTACCTCTTCCTCCTCCTCTCCCCTCCTCCTCTGTGACAAGTGGTGATATCGAGTTGGACCAATGCTAAAACACTAGGTGTGATTTTTAGTTTATTTCAGGTGTGCTTCTTGCATGCACGTATGTACACCACATGGGTGCCTAGTGCTAGTGCTGACAGATTCCAGAAATGGGGTCAGACCTGTTGGAACTGAAGTCACAGGCAGGTCCTCTGTAAGAGCAGCAAGTGCTCTTTAGCCCCTGACCACCTCTCCAGTGGCCAATTTGTTGTTGTTGTTGTTGTTTTGTTTTGTTTTATTTTGTTTTGTTTTGTTTTAAAGTTAAAGGAAATTAATGTATTGTCATGAGGGTCGTCAGGCTTGAGAAGCCACATAGCAGAGAGGAGCTGTGCTGAGAGAGCATGGACATTTGTGGGCCTCCCCTTCCTCAGAGGTCACAGCCAGCAGCCTGAGAGGGTGAAGGGGTAGGCAGGGTTCAGACAGCGTATATGACGGAGTAACTTCTGGAATCAGCTTCAGTGAGACGGCTCGAGTTTACTTGGGTGAACAAGGGCTGTGTAGATGTTGGGGAATGGATAAGGATTTCCAAGGTTGGTGTACATTATTGGCTAGGGTGGAGGTGCTGGGAATACCTCATTTACATGAAGAGGGTCTTATTGGGAGAGAGGAAGTTGGGCTGTAATGTGGTTATAGGCTATGTGACTCTCCTCAGACGGTTTTGGGATTACTGGTGGAAAGGGCTGATTGGTCATAACACAGCACCTAATTATCATGGCAGGAAGGGCTGAATGGGACCTGTGTGCTAAATTATGCTGGATTCGCAGGAAGCTTTGTGCAGGGTCCTCCTCTAGGTAAGATCAGGCAGAGAAGAGAAGGCCTGCTGAGAAAGGGAGTCCTCCATTTTGTACCAGCTCGGGGCTATCTGCACAAGCAGGAGCTTCCAATAAACACTGAGGTCCAACCATGCAGTGTTGGATCCATGTGACCGGTGAATCCAGCTCCAGTTGTGAAGTTTGAAAGCAGAACTGAGAAGATGCAAGGAAAAAAGACTGTTGAGATTGACTTGACAAGACTCGAGAGGGAGTGCCTGTCTCCACTGAGCTTAGGTTTAAGGTTGACTTGGATCTGAGTCATGGAGAACAGTCCATTTCCGTTAAAACAGGCACAGATCAACATTTGCAGTTCAAACTCTTATCTCGCTGCTCTCCTTTGTGACTTGGCAAAGGTTAAATCCAGTGGGAATGGTCGACTCATACTTATTTTTTTATGTCAAGACAAATTCCAGAATTGAGATTTTCACCACTCTAAGAGGAAGCGTGATGCACAGCCCTGGAAGCCACCAGCCACAGCCACTGGATCACGTTCTGAGAGGATGTGATTCTCTCACCTTTGCCGTTTGCTTGAGGGATGCTGCCATTTAAAAGGAAGAGTTTTAGGATCTTTCCCAGTTGTATTTCAGTCCCATAAGAAGGTTTGGCTTTACAGTAGGAAGCGAAGCAGTGGACCCTCTGATGATTAGTCCTGTCTGACCTCACTTCATCTCTCTATTATTATCTGGGTGTCTCCTCAGAACATTCCCATTTTGGTTCCCATAAGTCCCACAGCTTGCAGCCCCCTGGGACTGTTCCTGGAGGAGTCTTTGCATTGCCTACCTGGTGTCTCAGTAGGCTGTATGTGGAGTGCAGTGGGGCATCCTGATTGGCGTGTGAACCTCTCTCAGTGCAGGCAGCCCTGCTGGAAGGATGGTGTCATGATGTAGCTCAAGAGCTCTTGTGCCACCGATGGCAGATGTGTGGGACAGTTGGCAAGACTGCTACACTTGGGGCAGTCTCTAGTGACGCAGCTATGGTTTTTTTTTTTGTTTGTTTGTTTTGGTTTTTTTTTTTTTTGGTTCTTTTTTTTGGAGCTGGGGACCGAACCCAGGGCCTTGCACTTCCTAGGTAAGCGCTCTACCACTGAGCTAAATCCCCAGCCCTGCAGCTATGTTTTGTGTTGTTGCTGTGCCTGCCATAGCCAGTGGGGTCTATGCAGTGCCTGTACTTTTGTGGCCGTGTACCTCTGCACCGCACACCGCACCCTCCCTGGTCCGCAGGGATCCACTGCACAGCCAGCGGAGTACTTGACGCCAAGCTCTGACCAAACTTTCCACCATAGCTTTCTTGGCTGCCCTCACCACTGCCAGGGAGGAGGCATCAAAGCAGAGCTGTGTGTAGCCTGGCACAGGCTGTGGAAGAGAACCAGGCTTTTGTTCTTGTTCTCATGTTCTAATTCATGTACAGACTTACATCCTGTATTAGGCCATTTTGGGTTCTGACATACTGTACTCCAGCACTTGTCTACACGGACAAAACCCTGGGCTCTTCACTACAACACATGCATACAATGGATTCAGTTTTTATCCCCTTTGCACCTCACAATGTGGGTTAATGTCAACCCTTGAAACTTTGGGGACACACTCAAGGCATATCCAAACCATAGACCCTCATGTCTGCAAGCTTTGGAGGATTAGAGGAAATGTAACACAGAGTGGGGGGACATCACAACCATGAGGCCCTCGGACACGTTGTGACTGGAACTGCTCTCCTCTGCTGAAGACGCAGGGCTCCAATGTCTCTGTGAGGTGGTTTGGTTGTTCTGGATCCCACGTGCAGTCGCCCTTGCTTCGAGGTGCATCTGTGCACAGCTGTGAAGGCAGAGCATTGGGACTGTTGGCTGAGGACACATCTCTCCAGTACCCCCATTGCATACTAGTCACCAGCATGCCACAGGGCAGCATTCCCTAGCCCAGAGCCAAGTTCCTTTATTTTAATCCTGAGGCTCCGCTGTGCTTGGAGTGTTCTCTAGACTGTCAGTCCACTTCCCTTGCCAAGGTACCAGGAAGGATGGTCTC
Source organism: Rattus norvegicus (assembly GCF_021556685.1). NCBI lineage: Eukaryota > Metazoa > Chordata > Mammalia > Rodentia > Muridae > Rattus > Rattus norvegicus. Next base: position 111,414,535 of record NC_141543.1, read on the forward strand.
TGCAGGTCAGGCCTCCACATTTCCTGTTTCTATGTTACGCCGTGCCAGCTGAGCCAAGCTAGACCCAGAGCTCCAGAACTCTAAATCGTTTTCTCTCTTTGAGAACCTCACTGTAGCGAGGTGGTCATAGAACAGTTGCTCTGCTGCATGGTCAGCGCTTAAACTGCTTCAGTCTGACACAGAGTGTCATCCTGCCTGAGTCTGTGCAGGATATTCCAAGGATACATGTTTACCCCAGCTGCCTTCCTGGCTATGCTCAAAATCCCAAGGAGCAAAAGCCCTGCCTCCCCATCCAGGCAGCATGAGTGTTCTCTTAAAAAATGTATAAAAGCTGATGGTTCGAGAACCATGGAATATATCAGAATATATAAATTTTTGAATAGTTGAGAGATTTTTAATAAAAACATTTGCACAATATTGACAAAGCTGTCAGGGGAGTCGCTGGCTGGGTGACATGCGTGGTCACATGGCCCTGCTCACAGAGGTGGCACTGCGAGCTCTCCAGATCTCGTTTGTGTCACACTTGACAGGGGATCCGTCCTCATTTTTGCTCCGGGGCTGCATGAGTTCCTGGGTGGCTTTGGTTTGGGCTCTACCCATGCAGTGTGGTCATCACATGTAGAGCATGAGAGCCTTCCCATGTGTCCCTGACCGTGCTGACCTTGGATCCAGACTAGTTGGTGGACTACACTGTCTCAGCACCGTTATCAGCGCAAACGGCAGTGAGCGGCTCCCTCAGTCCTTTCTGAGTCCATTTGCTGTGTGGCTGCTCCTTAGCCTGAACAGAACCCTGAGCTCTGCACGGTAGTGAGAGGCTGTGAAGGGAGGGAAGCCCTGAGCACCAGCACCTCGGAGGCCTGGTGAGCCCTGGGGTAAGTGAACGGGGAAACCTAGCAGCACATAAATAAGCACAGCATTAGCTGGGCTTTAGTTAGATCTGCTATTGATTTCTCTGGCTTTTTAAGGATTCTGAAAATTCATTTGCATACATCTCTCCATGTGGCACAGCGTCCCTTCTGCTAGGAACACCTATGTCACAGTAGCAGGGCCAGTTCTGTTCTACCCGGCCAGTATGCCGTTTACTCTGCCCAGGTGGGCTGAGAGCAGTAGGCCTCTCCTGCATTGTTTCCTTATCCTAGAGGGGAATGGACATCACCCCACCGGGGCACTCCTCCCTGGAGCCCACTGTAGGCAGCTGAGTAAGGTTTGCACGTGTGTCCTCTGCTCATGTGCCCTGCCTGCCACTCAGACTTTCTGAGCAACCATCCATGTGCCCAGGCCTCCGGGGCCTGAATGATTCCAGATGAGAGCCTTGGCTGTCATGGTGGCATCTCACTGAGCCTTGAACTGTGGCCCCTAGGATTGTAACAGCAACTGTTCATAGGAGCCCCTGGAGGCTCCACAAGCCCCTTCTGTGCTCTTAGAAAACTAGCCTTTTTTCTCTTTTGGTGTTTGGGATGGAAGCCAGGACCTCATGTATACAAGCAAGAGTGATGGCAATGGCCACTCTTGGCGTGGCCGTGGCCACCTGGTTCTCTCATCACCTTCATGACATTGGGTGTGACAACACCTTTTCTGCTTTCAGTCAGAAATCTACCCTAAGTTGTGTTGTCTCTGTCTTTGCCATCACTGGAGAAAGCATTGAGCTCCACACTGCAGACCTGCCAGGTGGAGGTGGTGGAGACCGGGCTCAGATCCCAGAGGTTGCCTTATTGCTATGCTCCAGATCTCATTCCTCGGGATAGCAGAGTGGCTGCACTGTAGCCTTAGCAGTTGCGTGCAGACACCACAAGGCGCATGTGGGTGTTCCGCCCACTCTAGTGGCCTTAAAGCTAAGGCCTGTTTTCTGTTAAGCTGCTGTGTGGGGAAGAAACGAAGAATTGACCCTGCGTGAGCCCCTCCACTGCTTCTAATTATCTGCTCACCTATTGCCTGATGAATAAGCCGTTGCTGCCGCAGTACATATTTATATTCTACGTCCTCTGAGAGAATGGCAACAAGACCCATGCCTGCAAATTAAGGGACATTTTTCAGCCCTGAAACAAAGTAATGAAACGCTTAAACAGTGCTAGAAATATTAGGGTTCTCAGAAAGCCCCAGGGATGTTACGGAGGCCGAACCTGATCTGCGTGGCTCTTAGTTAGTATTCCGATCACTAGAGGCACAGAGTGTACAGAAATTATTCATGATTAACATCGATTGTGTAAACACGTCCTAAAGAGCTAGCGGCTGTGTCTGGAGCAGCCAGCTGCCATCGTTGCTCCTCCTCCTGCTGCTGCTGCTGCTGCTTCTTCAGAGGCTACAGGGCCACTTAGCTTTTAGATGCCCACTGCCCTGAGGTGGGCTTGGGTCTGGGTTTGAAACTGCATGGTTTTTATAGCCTTTAAAGGTACATTTGCAGAGTACCTGCTATGTGCCCGACCCTTTAGGATTTTTTTGGTGTCTCCTTCCTAAAGGGACCTTCGAGGGTGAGTTTTGTCATCTACTCTTAAAGAACCAGAAAACGAAGATGCAGAGGGGCGAGTCATCTGAGTGGTCGCTAGAGCAGGCTACGCTGTAGCGCGCACTGAGCTGTGCCCTGCCCTGCCCTGCCATGCCCTCAGGCAGGAAAGTAGGTATACTGTCTTCTCTGTCACAGGCCTAGGGTCATGGTTGTAACTCACTCTGCTGTCCAGGTAGAGTCACAGTGTGGACTCGTTTTTACCAAGCATTAAAAGATAGAGGCTTGGTTTGTAAAGTATGCTTCTTTCTAGTGCAGCTGCAACAGATGTTCATAGTTATGAAAAGAAAAAATCAGCATGCATGGATCACCAGTCCCACTGAGAAACGACAGTCGATCAGCATGCTCAGGTCACGTTCCCTTGAGTAAGAACTCACCGATGGCAGTTTAGGGTGGATTAAATGAAACAGATGCCCAGGGCCTGAGCAGTACAGAAGACGCCAGTAGCGGGAGGGAGTGTTGGGACACTAAAAACAGAAGACTGCGTCTCTGCTTGCCACCTAGAGGCCTTCCCCAACCATCGCCTCACCTCCAGTGTGTCATTCCCACCCAGGCAACCTTACACAAGTCCTGTAAAGGCAGAGGACAGGTGAAGTGCAGTCACCTCTGTGCTTGACACACGACTTCTACCCACAAGGAGTGCCACCGTTCATTCTCATGCACCACACAGAGGCCCAGCACTGAGTGATGTCACAGATGAGCACTGGAGAATGGCTGCCAGGGGGCTGCTGAATCCAACATGAGCTGCTTCCATTTCCTTCACAGTGACATCAAAACAAAGGCCTGCGTGCCCCAGTGGTGCATATCAACCTCTCTCTACGGCACAGACTTCACTTCTGCCCAGCTCAGGGGGTTGGTCCTAAGGAAACCAAATGTGCATTCAAGGCGAGTGCAGTGTTTCCTCCGTGAACATGGCTGCCTGGCAGAGCACAATAGGCCACAGTGAAGCAGAGTGTGTGCCTCACCTGAGCCCTTGGCCAGCCTTCCTAGGGACAGCTTCTATTTCATAAGAGTTGGCTCCCAGCAAAGCTGCTGCCTGTCACTGCAGTCACATGGCTGGGAAAGCTAGTCTCTTCTCAGCTCTTGCCTGTGCCCGATGCATGCACACACCACTGTTGTCTCTATGCTTTGTCTGTATGTGGTGCTGTTACCTTCCAGAGTTAGTGTTCACTTGCATTTATTAGCCACGCCCTCATACCTTCTGATGACCCTCCTTCTTTCCCATTTGGGAGTACTGATCTGGGGTGAAAACAAGGCTCCTGTTTGAAATGCTGTGGTCGCCCTGTGTTTGTTTTCATGTTTTTAGATCAGCATTATCAAGAGACAATCAGTAAACCCAGAGTTACCTGTGCTTTCAAAAGCTTCAGCCAGTATACGGTCTCCTGGAACCACTGCTCCCCTCAGGGCAGGTCTGCAGTGTTCTTACTTCACCTACCCCACTAGCCCTCCAGACTCCCCAAGCCTAGGCCATTTCGGGTCTGCCTTTCCATATGCTGGAGTTGCTTTTCCAGAATTTCATGGAGGCAGAGCTCCTGTGTGTCTGGAGTTTGATCAGTAGAGCCTTTTGGCTTCACCCTGACTTGGCATTGGTGCTGCATTCTTTTACTGTGAGTCACATCCTATTCTTTGTCAGTTTGCTTCAGCTGCTGTCAGTCACTCTGCCTGTTATGCTACAGCCAGTCACATGTAGAAATGTGGTTGTAAAGAAATTACCTAGCTGTTCTTTGTCATGGTGGACCATCCTTGTGAATGTACTACAGCTCTCGGTCTGTGTCAACTCTCGGTGTCCTGCAATTTTAGGGTCAGCGGTTTCAGAGGACATACTTAACCACTGCTGTGATTTGAACTTAAATTCACTGTATGCCGGACACCCTTACGTGTCCCTGCTGTTGATTTACATTCCTTTGTAAAAATGGCTGTGTGTTCAGTATCATGCCAGTCCTTAAACCCTGTGTGTCTTCAAGGGTCCTTTTGTATTTTGGACGTTAGCAGTCAGAGCTGTGTCTGTACCTTGTGCTTTTGTCTGACATAGCTTTCTCTTCTGTTATTTGTGATTCTGGGTCCCACACAAAACATCTGCCCTAATCCCCCAGGGCTGTTGACTTTTTTTCCTAAAAGTTGTGCAGTTTTAATTTGTGTTCAGGTTAATGCTCTTAGGTTACTTTTTGTATACTCTATGCAACACTGTTTAAAGTTCTCCTTCTTGTCTGGCCATCATCTGGGCTGCATCATGGACTGAAAGCGGTATTTGCTCCCTGGTCACACGACACCTCGGACTGATTTATGGAGGTGAAGCTCCTCTCTGCTGATCTCTGTCTCTGCCCTTTGCCTGCACCAGGGTCGACCAACGTAGCTATATTGTAAGACTTGTTTGTTGAAGAACTAAGTATTTCATAAAAATTTTAGCATTTTAGAATCCATTCTAGCATAAGAATCTGCTGTAGCTTTGACTGGGGAGTCTTTGTTCTGATTGATAGTACAGTCATCTTACCCATAAACACACTGTACTTGTGTGTTGTTTATTTTGAGACAATGCCTCTCTGTATATTGGTGTATGTCCTGACCTCATTCTGTAGACCAGGTGGACCGTAAAGTCACGTAGATCTACCTGCCTCTGCCTCCCAGTGCTGGGATGAATGGCATATGCCAGCAACACACCCAGCAGTACAGTATGCCTGTTTTAAAAACTCATCTCAGGATGCTTTGTAGTTTGTTTTCTTCTGCATCCCGGGTTCTGTGTGTACCCCCTCAGCACTGCTGACTCCCTGCTCTGATTGCTGCTATCTCAGACTTGGTTACATAGCTATTCACTGTGCCTTATAGCACTTTCCTAGCAATGACTTCATTGGCTGGGCTCACTGTCACCTGAAGACTACTTTGCTCTGGGTCCTTTGTGATGTTAACGGTACAGGTCTTGCAGTCTTTTATTAGTGTGAGGGTTTTTAATTCTGTGGTTGCGTATAGAAATGTGATACATTTTGTAGAGTGGCCTTGTTTCCTCTAAACTCGCTAAACTTTCTTCTGGGTTCTGATCATTGTATTGTAAGTCCATAGACCTGTGTTTATAATTATGCCTTCTGCAGGTGCACATAGTTTTCCAATGTCTGCCGCTCTTGTTTCTTTTTCTTACTTTATTGAACTGTCTGACACCTTAGTAAAGTGTCAAATGTAAACAATGAAGCTGGCAGTCACCCTCTGCTGTCAAGGGTCAGTGATGGGGAAGACACTCTGTGGTTTGTTGTTAGGCACAGTGCAAGCTGTGGGTGCTCCATGGCTAGCCACTGCCCGTTCCCTCATCTGCATTGATTGTTCCTGAGACTTGTTGCACAGTTTCCCTGCATCTGACTGAGGAAAGCCGTGGCTGCTAAGGTTTGAATATCTCTCCCCCTTTCTCCTGTTAATGCTGTTGAATGTTCAAACAAATCTCAGGTTCCTCTAACTGACCCACCCTCAGCCCATGCTACCCTTATGCACGCTGCTGTGGTCCACTGAGATCTTTGAAGATCTGTACACTGACTCAAAGAGACTTCCTGCCTGCTAGCTCAGTGCCTTGGAGGCCTTAGCTACTGTCTACCACCGCCATGCTTGTCTGTCTGTCTGTCAGTCAGTCAGTCAGACAATTTGTGGTTTGGGGGACGAGAAGGCTGCTCTGACCTATACTGAATGTGTGACCTTCCTTCCCTTGCATATTTTCCCGTAACTGTCTTTAAGGGTTCTCTCATCAGCTTTGACTGTTTTACCTCAGTATGCACACGGGCATTTTTTTGTAGGTTTTCTGCTCGTGTCTCTATCACCCCCTGGTCTGGATGCTGTGAACTGAATTATGTGCCCTAAGAATTCTTAGTTGTTGCCCTAGTATTTGGAGATGGGGCCCTGGAAGATAACTAGGTTTTAAATGAATTCTTGAGAGTAAGACCTTTATGAAGAGACAGATGGTAAGATGGACGGTGTGGCTGCTGTGTCTTTGTGTGTATGTGTGTGTCTCTGTTACAACTGAGAGCTGACTGCCACCTCCTCTCAGCACATGCACAGCTTTTTTATTGACTCTCCAAGAAGACTAATTTGAATGGTCAGATATCATGGGACATGGGAAACCATAAACCCTGAGACCTGTGCGTTGTTCATTGCCTGACTCGACGAAGCACTGTGGTAACAGCTTTTCAGTGTCTGTGGACAGTGGAAGGGGACAGTGCTGGTACAGCACTGGGAAACCGTACTCCTGCGACTGTCACAGTGTAGGCCACAGGTTCATGGCCACTTTGTTGCGGTAAAAATAAAGAATGGTGGAACCAGTTACCATGTGTACCCTGTCGGTCTCACTCCCTTGCTAGTTCTGACTCTGCCAAGCCAAGTGGATCTAGCACTAATTTATCTCAGGGGCTCCATGCTGCTCTCCCATCTATTTTCTGACCTGTCCGAGAGCCATTGCAACACGGCACCCTGTTAGGCCGCCCCACCCTCACTCACAGCTCTCTTGGCTGGTTTCCGCCATGCTAGGCATACACATCCCAATTCCATGGTGGGCCAGGACATCCGGCCACCACACAGTCTCTTGAACTCAATTTAATCACCACATGAAAGAACACATCACACAATATCCTCTGATCCAATTGATAAGATATAATTTACCCATGTAGACAACACAAAATCCTGTACATATCCATCCCTTAAGAATAGTTATAGCAACCTATAATCTATGTGCAGAACCTCCACCACCATGTTCTCTCTGCCCCTCCTCGCTCCGGCCTCCTCTGCCTCTCTAAAACTTTTCCCCCACCCATCCTTCCTTTTTGTCCAATGTCAGGCTTCGTTCTATCCTGTACCTGCCTTCACCTGTATAATTACATCAACTACACTTCACCCTTTCTAGTTAAAAACAAAACAAAACAAAACAAAACTTTTCTCTCAAATACAAGCTGAGCACAACTATTAACACTTTGTAATTAAAAGTATAAAATATACCTAACCCCCAGTCCAACATTTATCAGTTAAACAGAACACCAATTTATCTATTGTAGCTTAAGAAAGGCTTAAAGTCTATATATCCTGGCTAGCTTTTATACTATCTGATAACTAATTAAATATGTATTCTCAAAGTTAAACAGCCTGAGTAGGCTATGAAACTATAATCAGTCTTCAATCCCATTAGAAACCTGAGAACGACCAGTATATCTGTAAATATAGGAAACCTAACATGGCTTCTAGAACTGAGACAGGTTATAGAGACAATTTTCTACTTGCACAGTCCCCTGTCAGCAACACGTGAGAGCAAGTCTTCAGCCTTCTGGCCTAGAATCATCTGACAGACTTTTGAAACACAGAATTTCGAATGACTGATCACTCTGGCTTGGCAGAAATTATCAGTCGACTTACCCTGTAACATGTCCTTTTCTGTACAGTATTGAGTCTGTAGATGAATTGAGGCAATTCTTACCAAGTGGCTGTCTCTCCACAATACATCACCTCACCTGGGGGTGGAGATGTTCAATTTCTTCTTTGAAGCCACCAAAGGGGAGCTGTTAGGAGCAGACATGTGTCAACAAAAGATAAATAACATTAAATGTCAAATCTTGTGGATTTCTGATGTTTTTGAAAACCATCTAACTATGTAAGTAATCTGGACTGTTGTCCACTAATTATCTTAATAAATTATCCTGAAAGCACTCTAGCAATAAACTTAGAGCCATGCATTTGCTCTCTGCCCTTAACTCACTGGTTAATCATCTCAGATTAGTTTTTTAATAGCAGTAAAGGACTGGGTATAAGCCTTGTATACTCAAATGTTGATAGGCACAGTGCCTATACATGAGAGTAACAATATTACTTTAAATTGATAAGGAATTCATATCAAAGAAAGTCTAAACTTGTATCAAATAAATTCTGTACCCAGGTAAAAGATTATAACTTTAGCTTAGTAACAAATATAAGGATTTCTACCAAATGAGATTATGACTGTATAATCAATTTAAGCTAATTCCTCCCTTTTAAATTATGACCATTTCTAAATTCCTTAAAAAAACAACCTTAGAAAAACCACCTTTAGCTCCCCCAATGTCCAGGGAATTAGGGCGATGACTCTTCAATGGCTTCTTTAGGCCATACATGTGCGTTGAGATATCTAGAAGGGGTTGGGGGAGGGAGCTGGCCACACTGACTATTGTTGTGTCTCTGATATCCGCCTTGGACTGGATCCTGAGGATCAGGAGGTCAAGCAGGTCTCACGGTGACACTCACCAAAGCTGTACATTCTGTAATAATAAATCTCAAACAAAATGGTAGTATCCTCAAGATACCCGTATGAATTGACTCAGTCTGTGTAAGATGTATAGACTGGTTAGGATGGACGTTTGTTCTTTTGTTTTGTTTTATTCTCTTGACTCTGCTTCATCAGGTGGTCTCCCTCTACCAAATTTAATCCATATGACTCTGGAAGGTGTCCACAGCCTAATCACCTATTTTGAAAACACAAAGATAAAACCTTTCTCCCAAAATACCATGTTCCTTAATCTATAACCGGAAAAGCTTCTATCTTGTATTAACTCCCAGAGAAATAATCTAACAAGATTATTTCTCAACATCACACTTATTATGAAAATTAAAACAATTCTAAATAAAGAAGTAAGCCAAACCATCATGTATGAGCCCGTTTGGCTTTTCTAGTCTGTCACATCAGGGGTTAATCCAGAATCTCCCCATGTTAAGAGAACATGAGCTTACTGTTGTGGTAAATAGCAGAATAACCACAAACCCTCGCTAGCCAGCATCGTCCAGCCATATGGCCTTACCTGGGCAATTCATGAAACAACTTGGTCACCTTTTTATTAATACCAATACCAATAAGTAAGCAACTTGTCAAACTAAGATTTTAGCCCAAAATCCATCTGCTAAGCTCTCTACCTGGAGTGTCAGACCTATATCACCACTCTCTGCTTGGAGTCAGTGACTAATTTTCCCTATCTAAATTCTGAACTGCGGGTGGAAATGGAAATCCCCACATGATTCAGATAAACTCTGTACTCTCTCCTTCTAACTATAAAAACTAATTTAACCCCATTTCCATTAATGCCTCTCATTAAGAAACAGGCAACTTGTCAAACCAGGATTTTAGCCCAAAATTTCTGTAGAGCCCACGTTAGAAAGAGTAGAGTATCCTGTAAGACTTATACCATCCATCTGTTCATAACCCTGTAAGATATGTCTGTGTTCACTCTGCCTGGTGTTATAGACTTTTATTTATTTCTACCTAGTTCCAAATCGTGGGTGAAGTCCCCACATGATTTGGATAAACTCTGTAGTTTCACAGCAGGGGACCTGGAGTCTGTGAGCAGACAACCCCCACTGTTCCTTTGTTTAAGGTTCCCACACTTGGGCCATCACATGACTCAACATGGAGGAGCCCTTCATCACTTAGAAAATAAAGCTTTCTCAGGCTCTGAGAAACTTCCAATTTTAGTGGATTCTTGCCTAACATGTTAGTTCACCACTTCTTGTGGTAAAACTAAAAATACAGTCAAACCAGTACCTGCTCGTACCCTGATGGTCTCATTCCCTTGCTAGTTCTGGCTCTAGCAGGCCGTTGGAACTAGCGCTAATTTATCTCAGGTTAGTATCTTTCCCAGCAGCTCTCTGCTCGCCGCAAACTCTCTGGTTCTAGCTACCCAATAAAATCAGGGCTCTAGAAGTCCAGCAGTAGCTGGCCTATCGAGGCTCCCTGCCACGGGCTCTGTCCACACTCCCAGCAACCGCCCCCTAGTCCTTAAGGTATAAACTCCCAACTACCGGTGAAATCAAGACTCAACAAACTAACCCAACAATCAGATTTATATGTTAAATTCTTAATCCACAATACACCCACACAATAAACTTACAATCAATTGATAAGGATATAAACTGCCCACCTAGATAAGATAAATTTGCCTACAGAAATCCATCCCAGCTACCTTGGCAATTCAAGACCACCCAGATCTGGTGCATCCTTCCCCATCTCCATCTTGATTCTTCCTTTCTTCTGCTTCTCTCCCGCCTTACAAAAGCTTTGTCCCTGTCTTATTTTTTTACTGTCCAATCATGGCCTAACTTGTCTGCCTTCACCTGCATAATGACATCAACTGCCCCACTTGAGATCCATGAACGTCTAGAATATGTACATTGTGTCTGAGAAGTGCAGGCAGCGTAAGATATTATTAGGCTGTGGAGGACATGTCAAGTAGTTTATGGTCTCATTTAGCTAATGAAAAATATTTTTACTAGTCTCATAAACACCCATTGCCCAGCAAATTAGCTCCAGGCTTCGGTGTTCTGCCCACAACCCCGAGTCACGTGTGGACTGATACAGTAACTCTTCCCTTACTGAAGAGCCAGCCATGATGCACTGACCCCGGTTTTCAAAGGAAATGGGTGGGCTCACCTCCATGGTCTTTGTCTCAGAGATTTCCAAATAACAAATCATTTGCAGTAAGTAAGCAGCCCACAGTGTTTTCCACAGTCACCTCATTGTGGTCACTTGACAAGTAGAGATCAACCACACCCTGACTGACTTAGTCCATTTCCATAGGTGCAAAATATGTAGTTTTTAAATGCCTTCCCTTTTTAAAAATTGCCACTCTTTTATGGAAAAAATGGGTTTTATTTTTCTTTGTTATGTAAGGACTGTGTTTTTAGCAGATATATTACTAAACACAGATAAGCAAAAAGGACTTTTTAAAACACCCTCAATCTCTGGCCTGCCAAGACACTCACTGTTAGCACTGTGCTGGACCCTTCAGACCGTTTCCTGTACCTGTGCACATTTATGGCGAGCATGCAGCATTCCCTGACACAGTGTCTTGGTGTGTTACACATCGTTTGCTGCTATGCATACTGAGCCAGCCAAAGAATGTGCTCCAGGGTTCATAGTGGATTTTAGATAGATTGTACCATTTTATGACTGTCTTCCTGTGTCTTTACTTTGTGGGAAAAGCATGTCTCTCATATGCTGGTGCCATTTTCCTGGAAGCTGGAGGTTTGTTTTGGGCACACAGAGCATTGTGATCCCTCAGAAGGATACTGGCCTTGACCAACCAAGCACACATGGGCACATGAGCACAGTGCACTGTGCCAAGCCTGAGGCCAGCCTGGACACTGTTGTTATGGCACAGAGACACCCACTACATTCTGTGGGGCAGCAGAGACTTTGCAGGCCCTGGACAATGCAGGAGGTGCTAGGAGGAGGTAGTGGGAGGGGTCACAACCCAGAGTTACTTGATAGAGGGCTCTGCCCTTAAACCACGAAGGCCAGAGAGTTAGAATGTGGTATTGAAATGTGAAAGTGCAGGTGGGAAGTGAACTAGTCTGGGGAAGACTAAAGTTCAGTTAGCGCCCACGCTGGTTAGTTGTCCTGTGGTCATTTTCTGTTGCTGTGATAAGAACCTTCACAAAGGCAACCAAGGGGAGAAAAGATTTATTTCAGCTCACAATTCCAGTTCACAGTTCATCATGGCAGAGAAGTCAGGACAAGGCAGGAACTGGAAGCAGCCAGGATCCAAGTTCAGGGAATGGTGTCACTCACTTTTAGGATAAGACAGCCCCACCTCAAACTCGTCCACAGGCCAACCTGATCTGGATAGTTAATTCCACACTGCAACTCGGGTGAGTCTGTGTATGGCCAGTTGACAGCTACAGCTAGTTCTCACAGGTGGGCGCACTAGGCAAGAAGGAAGCTGGACTCTTTCGGTCTCTCTCGCCTCATCTCTGCAGCGCTCCCTCTTGGAATGGCCAGGTTCCCCTTCTTCCACCTGCTCACTTCAAGAGCTGAGACCCACCCTGAGGTCACAGCTGAAGAATAGAGCTTAAACTGCCTCCTTCCCTGTCCCCATCCACAGCTGCCAGCTGCCATAAAGAGTTAGGACTCTATCCACTGGGCGCTCGGGAGTCTTAGGGATGAGTGGGAGTCATCGCTGTTTCCAAGTAGAAGCTCCATGACTCAGGTTTGTGGGCTGCCGAGATTATGCAGTGTGCTCAGCACTCTGCCAGAACTATAAGGAGATTGATACATATCGAGGAAAGAAAGCCATCGCCCATAGGAATGTATTATCTAGTCACAGAGGAGATTAGCATAGAGGAGCAATGGTGAATGAAATAAAAAGAACACAGGCAAGGGCTTCAAGGAATGCCTGAGCTCCTTATGGATGTTGTTCCAGATCTGGAGGTTACACAGGAGCTCCACTAAGCTGCCATGTCCAGGGCATCGTGAGCTACACAGAAAAGATGGCGATGCCACTCCAGGGAGTGGGACCTGACCCCAGAGGAGCCAGAGACTGGCCCAAGAAAGAACGTGGGCAGCACAAGCAAACAGACAGGGGCCAGCTCTCATTCTCCAGCACTGTGGTGTGGCGCTAGGCAGCCAAGGGAAGAATGGATGGAGAGTGGCAACAGACCGTACAAGCTCAGCCATCACCTTCTTGGTTAATGACAGTTTCTAGGCCCATGAGGGAATTTTCTATTTGGGTGCATTGGACAGAAGTCTTTATTCTGCCCCTCAGAGGCCTGGATGTTCCCCCTGGGGTGTGTGGCAGGTAGAGCTGGGAAGGGCTTAGCCTGCGCTTCTCCACCCACAGGTGCCTGCTGCCCTTTGAGATTCTAAGTAGACACCCTCAAGGTCGAGCAGCAGCAGGGAAGCTTGCTTTGCTGTTGGCTGCCCTGTGGTTTTCCCGCTCTGAAGGAAGAGAGAACTGTGGCAGCACAGAGGGAGCTCTAGGTTCACAAGGCCTTGGCAGGAGACCTGGGCATCATCAGCTTGCTATAAGCCTACTTCCTGCAGCCTTGGTCCACTCATTCTTAGTCCTCGGAGCCTGGTGAGGCAGATGGTTGGGCAGACTGTATCCAGTTACTCACCACTTTCCCCTAAGACCTCCAGCCCCAGTTTGTGAGAATGAAGGGAACACTCCTGGGAGGACCTGGGAGGTGACCCATGTGCAGTGACACACATGGTAGCAGTCTCCAGTCAGTGGTTAGCCTGTCACGACTGGTCTGAGTGCGCTCTTCCCTCTGTGAGCGTCAGGACCCAGCTAAACATTAGGGTTGTACTACAGGCTGACTTTGTGTAGCCCCCGTGTGGGGAATAGATGGGGAAGGCAGAGGTGCCAGTGAGACACAGATTGGCAGGATACTCACAGGAATGAACCCATGGGACCAGAAATGTCTTCTCACCGAGGTTTGTTATAGGGCCTGCCTGACAACTAGGTGGAGAAGGAAAGTGGACAGAGTCCTGTTGAGTGACTACAGAGGTCATAACAAGGGCCATAGGGGGTGTTGGGGTGAGGAGAGAGTGGCCCAAGAGAATGCCAGATGGCCATTTCAGAACTGGTCCCACCCTGAGGTCATCACATGCATGGCAGTGGAGACTTAAAAGTGGTCACTCTGTGGCAGCCGGTGGTCAGCAGCGATAGCCTGGGTGTTGAAGTCAAGGAAGACGAGTCCTGGCAGGAAACAAGAGAGCTGTGGGGAGCAGTGTCTGTGGGAAGATGGGAACAAGATGGGAATAAGCCCTCGTGCCGACAGCAACAGCGGGAGGGAGAGCTGAGGAGGCGGCATGCCCCTGCCAAGGAGGTATCTGGCTGCCACTGCATCAGCTGTGCAAGTGTGACCCGTTTTATTTTTGTCCCGTGTCGCACATAAGGTTAGTTTTTGTGACTCAGAGCCGAGACACAGGATGCAGAAGTTGCCTAGCCACAGCACAGCTGGGACTAGAGTCTGCTTCTCATCTTTCAATCCTGTGATCACTTTCCACATTAAGTTTGTCCTTGCTTAGCACCGAGGAGTTAAATTTTAAAAGAGCCCCCGTGCTTGTCAGTGGACTTTTTAGGGCCTAGAGGAGCTTCCTGAATGGACTGTGGTCTCAGGTTGGATGTTACAGTCCCCAGAGGGAACCATCCAATAGGCTCCCAGTTTCCCTGTCATCACAGAGAGCACAGCTCTCCAGTACAAGGAGTGGGCTTGCTTCTACCTTTGTCGTCCCAAGAGGAACCTGCTGCAGATGAGCCAGCAGCCGTGTCACTGCTCTCTCAATGTCAGCATGAATGACCTGTCCGAGGCGACTGGGCAGATGTCTCCATGATGATCTTAGGGGAGATGGGAGTTTTCAGGTTGCTGTGGGATCCTGCTCACAGTGGCTGTCAGGGACAGAGGCTAGGGTAGAGAATCTTGCCAGCTACTTCTCATCGCCGAGAACACAGCTTCTCTTCACATCCCCAGAGACTGTCCCTTGGAAAACAGGGTGGTCTGTGGTGGCCTCACTTGACTCCAGTCACGTGGGCTCTTCCTGTTAACTGTCCGGACTCGAGACAGACCATGCTTAAACAGTCTCTGGTTTTTAGAGGCTCTATACCTCTCCCCAGAGTGCCGCTCACTGCACAAGGGGCCAGCCCCCAGGATGCTGTCACCTTGGAACTCACCTTCCTAGTGCCACCCAAGGCTGACGATAAACGAGCAATGAAGTGGGAGTCTCAAGTGTTCCCCATGGTTCAGGTTGGATGGAGTCTCACAGAGTCAGTTCAGATGGGTAACAGGAAGGCTCATCTCCTGCTGCAGAGTCTCTTCCTTTCAAGTGCTCCCCTTTCATGTGTGAGTGTGACCTCAGCTGTGCCATTTTTGACTTGTCCCTTTGCTTATTAGCACATACTGCAGTATTCAGGTGTTCACAGATAACCACTAAGCAGCTCGCAGCCATTCCTCTGTGGTAGTTCTATAATTTACTCAGTCACAGCGTTTGTTCTGCTCACCACATATTCCATTTCTGACCTGTCAGTTTTCATAAAACCACACTCTGCCTGAGTACATCCACTGGAAACTTAGTAAGCTTCTGGTTTAGAATTGACTGATAAGGGGCTGGAGAGATGGCTCAGTGGTTAAGAGCACTGACTGCTCTTCCAGAGGTCCTGAGTTCAATTCCCAGCAACCACATGGTGGCTCACAACCATCTGTAATGGGATCCACCGTCTTCAGGTGTGTCTGAAGACAGCTACAGTGTGCTCACATGGGAGGGAGGGAGGGAGGGAGGAAGGACGGACAGACGGACGGACGGACGGACAGGAAGGGAAGGGAGAACTGACTGATCGGCCGGGCCTAGTTGTGCCACACACCTTTAATCCTGGCATTCAGGAGGCAGAGGCTGGTGGATCTGTGAGGTTGAGGCCAACCCAACCCACACAGTGGGTTCTGGGACAGCCAGGAGTACACAGAGACCCTGTCTCTAATGGAACAAGAGAATTGACAGATGTCTCCCCAACTACACACTGAGATCAAAGACAAGAGTATGTATGTTACCAATGTGGGTGCTCTGTGTTTCCCTGAAGGTTGCTGTAGTTTCCTTGAACCTTCTCTAAATGGTGTTGTCTAAAGTGAGGCAGGGAGTGAGTGACATCCAGACCTTTGTCAGGAGCATACCCGTTATGGATGTGCGGTAGTCACTTAACCTCTGGATTCATCATCTAAAGGGAGGCCTTCCCGGTCCTTCCTGCTTACACCTAGGACTGTGTATAAGCCGAAAGACAGATTTCACCGGAAGATAGTGTTTTGGTGCTGAGCTGGTTAGTGTGGGGTGGGTGGCACAGTATTTCCAGCTTCTTCAAGGTACTTTTGAATTCAGTGGCTAGCCACACTGGCAGTTCTGTTAGGGCTCACTGTACCAAGACCAGGTAAGTGTCTAAGTCCCATGGTGTCAGTCATATTAGAGGCTCAGTTCAGTGTATAGGTGTCAGTAAACCTGGGTTCTCCTTGGCTAAGGTGGCCGCTTTTTCTCTATAGTAAATGGTCACCCACAGGACAAGCTTCCAGTGGGTCTTTGTGCACTATTGAAAAGTCGTTTTGGGGGGCTGAGGATTTAGCTCAGTGGTAGAGCGCTTACCTAGGAAGCACAAGGCCCTGGGTTCGGTCCCCAGCTCCGAAAAAAAGAACCAAAAAAAAAAAAAAAAAGAAAAAGAAAAAAAGAAAAGTCGTTTTGGGAACTGCATACTTGAAACTGATATGGATAGGAGGCAGTCAGGACACCTTCAAAGTTGGTGGTTGTTCTGCTCCTTACTCTGACTGACACTCAGAACAACAATGAGAGCTTGAAGAGAGCCTTGCTGGCAGTGTTTTACAGTAACAGAAATGTGTTTTCTCTTTGAGGGGTGGACAGTTCTGTGGGAAAAAGACCCAGGGAGAATGGGCATCTTATTTCCCATAGTTTTCTGTGTCTCCCTGTAATGTGTAAACAGCTGATGGTGGGTCCAGCTACCACACACACACCTCCATGTGGTAGTCTCCATGGTAAAGAGGTCAGGGAAGGAGAATTCCATGCTTAGAGGAAGGGCAAGCAATCCCCAGCACCCCATGCCGAGTTCCTCTCTGGGCCGTGCTTTCTCTTTAGTAGTAAGGTACTTAATGGTCCCCACACATGCTCAGCACTAGACTCGGTGATAGCATTCCAGGCTTTGGAAATAAACCTGAGGTAAATGTCATCTGTCATTTACCCCCTCACCCCCCCCACACACACCCTTTTCTGTCCTATTACTAAACCCCCCTGAGTAGAAGAAAATATTTTTGTTTCTAAGCCAAATGGAATTCTTAGCAGGAAAGAGCTTGCTCAGCATAGTTGTGTGGGGTTGGTAGCCTGGCCCTGCTCCCCTCTGTTCCTGAGTCTGTCTCTGAGTTGTTCTTACTGACAATACCATCAAATGGGTGACTATAATGGGAATTATTAATCTGTTCCACCTTATAAATAGCAAGTCACACTCTAGTCTCCAAACCAAATCACTGTGAACATTTTCCTTCTGGGAGGAAGAAAAGAGTTTCTAGTCAGATATAATTAAACGCGCTACCTAGTGGGTAAAATTACGCTTATTGCTGGGTGAAAGAAGCAAGCCCAGACCTTAGGGCTTTGAACTGCTCTGCTCTCCAATGGACACACGCTTGCCACATAGATGCTCTGTCCTGTCAGGATGCAGGGTCTGCTCCTGGGTTAGCACTCAGCATAGCTTTCCTTCACCTCCCTTTCTATAGTAGAAGCGTTCGCTCCCTTCCCATCTCCACCTTAAGTGTCTGCAGCCTTTGCACTGCCAGGCTCTCCATGCATGCATGTGCTATGTGCTTCTCGTCTGTCCTTCCCATTGCTTGGTAATCTTCATGGACCAGCTGAGTGACTGACTGCAAGGTGAGTAGGCTGTGCCGGGTAGAACTCTCTTTCTCAGCTCTTCTGCAGCACAGGAACCTAAAGAGGGCCGTGGAGGAAGACTGAAATGTGTGGATCCCCAGACAGCACAAGATGCGTTTCTTTGAGCGCCATTGGCTTGTGTTGCATGTGTGGAACTATGCAGCTGTGTGTTGGCAGCTGTTTTCCATCCACACACACAAGGGAATCAGGAAAACTGTTGGTGTGTCTTCAGTGGAGAGGGTAAAGTAGGAACTGCTGTAGGTGAGCCTGTGTAGTTTCTTGTCTCCTTGGAGAAGACATGTGGGAACTGTGGCAATGTTAGGGCCCTAGGAGGCCTTCCCAGCCACAGCCATGCTCATCTTCCATTAAGCCTGAGGCTTTCCCTCTCTGTCAAGGGCTGTTCCCACATCTGACTCCCTTGTCTTTTTCAGTAGCCCTGGTAGCACTAATGCAAACATCATCTTGTCTAGGATCCCTGGCCGGCTGAATGACCGGAGAACCCCTCTGGGTGAACTGAACTGGATCTTCACAGCCATCACAGACACCATCGCCTGGAATGTGCTCCCTCGGGGTGAGACACCACCACCAAACAGGATCAGGGAGGAAACTCCCGGGGGCTGGAAATAACAAGGAGCTCAGACTAGCCTAAGCAGGCTGGCGGCTGTGTGCTCTGTGTCAGCCTTGCTCTCAGCTCAGTAATGCTTTCCCAGCAGGCTCAGGGCTCAGCTTCCTGAGTAAATGTTGCCACTGCCCTTACCCTTGAAACCAGAATTCCAGCTATAAAAACATGTGTGTGTTTTGTTTGTAGGTTGGTTGGGACTTGGGTATTTGTTCACATATAGGCTGATAAGTGCATGCATGAGTATATATTACCAGCGACATGTGTGTGTCAGTTTCAACTTGTGTGTAATATTTTTTGATGGGAGAAAATGTGTTTTTGGATTCCGATCCTGGGCACAAATCACTGAAGATTCCTTGTTATTTTTTATCTGCCCTCAGATCTCTTTCAAAAGCTTTTCCGACAGGACCTGCTGGTGGCAAGTTTGTTTAGAAATTTTTTATTGGCAGAAAGAATCATGAGGTCGTATAACTGCACCCCAGTAAGCAGCCCACGACTTCCCCCAACATACATGCATGCCATGTGGTAAGTGTGTTTGTCTGACAGTTCTTTTGTGCTTGGGTCCCTGTTTGCATTCCTGCCTGCTTTGGAATGGGGTGCCTCTTGGAACTGTAGAAGGACCTGACCTGGTGAGGCACGGCACCAGCCTGGGGACAGGGAGGTGTCCTTCAAAAGGAAGGAGACTGAAGGTGAAGAAGGGCAGCAGCCTTGGGCCCCACACTCCTCACCTCATGGAGCTGGTGTGGAGGCTGTAAAACCCCACAGAGACTTGCAAGGACATGGGGGAAGGCCTTGGCCCCACTCCTCACCTCATGGAGCTGGTGTGGAGGCTGTAAAACCCCTCAGAGACTTGCAAGGACATGGGGGAAAGCCTTGAGTTTTTTTCTAGCCAGCCTCAACTTGCTGTCCCTTCTCTGTTTCCTGGCCATGGGCTCAGTGTAACCAGCTGACCCATATTCCTGGTGCCATGCTTTCCCCACTGAGATGGACCATTCCCCTTCTTAATCTGTGAGCCAAAATAAGGGCCTTCTGGACTTTTAGAATCTGTACTAAGAAAGAAGTTGACCCAAATATATTAAGTGAATACAAAATTTCTCGAACATTTAAAGCCATTATCTCTCTCTCTCTCTCTCTCTCTCTCTCTCTCTCTCTCTCTCTCTCTCTCTCACACACACACACACACACACACACACACACACACACACACACTGCAATCTTTAATCACTGTTCATAATTTCTTCACTGTAGCTATAACCTGTGCTCGTAGTCATAACAATAAAATAATACAGTGTGGGACTGGAGAAAAGGGTGCACCAAGTGGTGGTACACAGTGCCTTCAACTCTAGTTCTAAGGGACCTAACCACCTTCCCTGGCCTCTGCTGACACTGCACACTGCACACACATGGTGCACAAATATACATGCAGACAAACACTCATACACACAAAATCAAAATAACATTTAAAAAAATTATTCTGAATCTAAACCTACCTCAAAATATGTGGTGTGGTGCTTCTGGGTGTCAACTTTCCATTCTTTTTTTATAAAGAGATTTGTGCATTTTATGAATGTGGGTGTTTTGACTGTATGTGTATCTGTACACCAGAAGAAGGTATCAGATCCCAAGGAGCTACAGTTATAGATGGTTATGAGCTGCCCTGTGAGTAATAGGAATTGAACTCAGGACCTCTGGAAGAGTAGCCAGTGCTCTTAACCACTGAGCCATCTCTCCAGCTCCTAAGATTTATTTTTTGTTGTTGTTCTAACAGGGTCTCATTTTGTAGCCCTGGCTGGCCTTGGAACTCACCTTGTAGACCAGGCTGGCCTTGAACTTACAGAGATCCACCTGTGTCTGCCTCCCACGTGCTAGAATTAAAGATGAACACTACCATGCCTGGCTTAACTTTCCATTAGTTAACAGAATAACTGACAGTCAGCCTATAGGGAAGAAAGTCTTACTGAGGGTTACTGCTTCAGAGGTTTCTGTCCATGGTCTCTGGCTGCCATGTCTTTGAGGCAGCACTTCATGGCAGGGGCACATGATGGAGCCAACTGTTCGCTCACAGCCAGCTAGAGAGAAGGGAAGGGAAGGGTGTGGGTCCCAGTATTCCCCTCCAGGGCATGCCCCAGTGGTCTAACTTCCTCCCAGTAGTGCCACAGGTGGAACATTTACATCCACATGGCTGTGCTCTCCACATGAGTGGAGGGGGTGGATTCCAAAATGAAATGACAAGTTTTCATTCACGTTAGTAAGAGAACTGCTTAACTCTAAAGACCTTTGGATGATGTTGCAAAGGCAGGTTTTTTTAATAGACTTGTGTCAGTTGTCGCCCACCACTAGAATCCTAAAGAAACAAGAAGTTCGTAAACTCACTGCCTCTTATATATTCAAAACTAAATAAAATCTGTAGTGTCCAGTATTCACGTGTACTATAAGCATCCAATGTTAAAACATAAGTCTCACTGGAGCTAAAGAGATGGCTCAGTGGTTAAGAACACTAGTTGTTCTTCCAGAGGTCCTGAGTTCAATTCCCAGTAACCACATGGTAGCTGTGAACAATATATAATAGGATCTGATGCCCTTTTCTGTCATGCAGATACACAGAAAGACAGAGCACTTATATATACATAGATAAAACAAAAATTAAAACAAAGCCCCCACACATCTGCATCCTTTCAAAGCTTGGTTAGTGTAGAACGGACACCAAGAACAGACGTGGGCTGCAGGAAGGAGCAGCTGTGCATCAGAGTTCCACACGCCACTCCAGAGGGAGGAGAGAGCACTGTCTGAGAAGCCTCTATAGTGTGTGAATGGCCTCTGGGGAGTCCATACAGTAAACACTTAGAACACATCCTCGGAATACCTGCCTTCCATACAGCTGCTATTCTGACCAAGAATTTTTGTAAAAAGGTAATTATAATAAATGAGTGGCTAGGTATTTACAGTGCCTGCCAAGCAAGCGGGAAGACTGGAGTTCAGAACTTGGCATATGAATATCAGGGGGTGTGGAGACTGAGCTAGGATTCCAGTCTTTCAAAGTGGAGATGCCTGTGAGAGACCTCTGAGTTTGATTGAGAGACCTTGTTCCAGAGAATAGAACAGTATCCAGGGAAGATTCCTGACACCAACTTCAGACACGTGTGTGTGTGTGTGTGTGTGTGTGTGTGTGTGTGTGTGTGTGTGTGTGTGTGTGTGTGTGTACAGGAGGAAAGGGAGAGGAAAAAGGAGGAGGAGGAGGAAGAGGAAGAGGAGGAGGAGGAGGAGAAAGAAGAAGGAAAAGCAGAAGCAGCAGCAGCAAACTGAAGCAGATCGGCTTGGGAGGCATGGAAGAAAAAGTTCAGCTCCCCATAGCAGTTTTCTGAACATGGCTCCAACCACCCTGAAGAGCAAATTTTACAGCCAGGATGAGAGGCAGGGCTCTTACCCTTTGTGTGGAGTCATTAGAGAAAGGGCCCTGGGAACCACAGCTGTCTGCACACAGCTGGGCAAAAGAACCCTTCTCTCATGGGAACCTTCCTCAGCATGCTGAGCGCTTCTGCTGTAAGAACTTCTAAGTCCTCACACTGAGAACTCTGACCCTTGCAGTACCCGTCTTGGCAATTCCCCTATAGATCAGAAGACATGGGTCTGTTTCTTCCCTATGTGTTTAGCATAGGTTTCCACAGATCTTGTTCCAGTGCTGCTGGGTGGGGCCACGTTCCGTGGGAAGAATCCTGCAGCTCCTGCCGCAGCAGTGCCTGCTCCTCAGCTGAGGAGAAGGTGCTCTTCTCTGTGCTATGATCTCACCTCAAAGGAAAAGAGGAGGGGTTGGATCGGGTACCTCCCTCCTCCAGCCCCTAGCTACTGGACAGTTCAGGTGACGGAGGTTAAGATGGAGCTGCTGAAGAGAGTCGTGGGGTCTGCAGTGGAGTGCGTGCGTGCGTGGGTTCCACAGTTGAGAAGCCTGGAGCTGCTTCTCACAGAGTAGAGGAGGGCGTATTT
Organism: Rattus norvegicus; assembly: GCF_021556685.1. Taxonomy (NCBI): domain Eukaryota; kingdom Metazoa; phylum Chordata; class Mammalia; order Rodentia; family Muridae; genus Rattus; species Rattus norvegicus. Next base: position 111,436,804 of record NC_141543.1, read on the forward strand.
CAGTGGCCAGTGCCACATTGTATGTGCTGGATGCAAGCCCACACTGAGCATAGGCCAGTGGTAGACCATGAAGGAACCCCTGAATCATGCAGCTTCTGTGTAGAATGTAAAGTGTAGCACATCCATGGCAAACCAGGAGGCCCTTTTAAAGTAGGAAGTTCAAAGACCTGAGCAACAATTGGCTGACACAGAAATTTGCCCTGAAAGAAAGTTCTCTGTGTCAGACAGGGTCTGCAGGCTCTCCTGATGGGCATGCTCCTGGTGCTTCCCTACACAAAAGTGTGGGGTCAGAAGAGAGCTGAGTGGGTCTTCATGGCCAACAGTTGACAGTGGTGGTATCACTGCTTGCTTGCTGAAAGCATCACATATTACTATATCCACATATATACTGGGAACTAGCAAGCCTGAAGCTCTGCCAGCAAGGATGTGGAGGTCCAGCCAGATGAGCAAATAGCCCCAGCAGCAGCAGCTGACCGCCACTCCCTATCGTGCTGCTCAGACCTCACAGTTCCTACCACACCTGGGTGAGTCCAGTTGTGGTAGCAGGAAGGGGCTTTGGGACTGCCATTTGACTCTCTGAGTGTTAAGGAGTATTTTGCACTTCCTAACTGCTGACAGCTCACAACTGGAGGCTGTGCGTGTCTGAGTAGAGGGAGCGGTTGAAGGAAGCAGCTGGGCCTTGTAGAATAAAGACTAGCACATAGCTTGGCTAGGCTGAGGCCACCGGAAGGGACACTGTGTCCACCCCAGAGCCCACGAGCCCCAGAGCCTGTTCCGTATGTCCATTTCCCAGCCAGCTTCACCCTCCTGCTGGATAAGAGCCCAACATTCTTCCTTCTAACTGGGTGTTGGAGGTGACCAGGAGTTGGCAATGCCTGTTCTCCAAACTGGTCAAACATCTTGGCGCTTCCTCCCCTTGATGCCAGGCACCAGAGCCACTGACTTGAGACCTCACCCTTGCTGTAATGCTACTGGTCATGGTCTCTATCCCTGACCCTGACCCTGACCCTGCCAAACCAGCCTGCTCCTACTCAACACCTCACTGCTACCTTCCACTTACCCTTGTGACTTCCTGCAGCTCCTGTGCCCCGCCTCTTCCTGCCTTCCTCACCTGCACCTAGCCCTGCCCAGTTCACTTCGCCCTGCAGCTCTCTATGGTCCACCAAAGAAGCCTAGTTCAGCAGGTCTAAGATAAGGCACAGTGAGAGACAGGGCACTCCAGAAGGCTGGCGGTGTCTGTCAACATTCCTGACAAAAGTGCAAGCTGAGGATTCCCCAGCCTAGCACCAAGGGGTAGGGGGTCTCTGCCTCTCTGTTTCTGTCTCTCTCATATTGTTATATAAAATATATGTTAAATATCACATTAAATGACACTGCATGTGTCCACAGTACAACTGCTCTCCATGCCACAGTCTCTGTCATACACAGAAAAGGCTGAAGAGAGTCACAGCAGGCTTCAGACAGGACAGCAGTGACACTCACCTCTTAAAAACTGCTGGAGATTCCTTTGAAATTAAAGGCCTCTTTGGAGATTTCCTATTCCTTTGAAACAGTAAGTGCTGGTTTTTTAATTGAATCATTATAGTTAAGGCATTATTTGTCATAAAATGAAACTTAGAAACAAACCTAAGAAATAATGGGCTTTTCTTTGCATGATCAAAGCATAACTAGCAAATTCCCTAAGGTTTTGTACCTAGACTTGATCTCATGTGATATTTTCCAAATGATGTGGAAAGGGCTTATTAGAATCCCAAGCTGGCTGTTAATTCTCATCCATTAGACAGAATTTTGTACGTGCCAGTGAGACTCCCACCGCAAGCAGGGTTTTCCTGTGAGAGTAGATACATAGCCCCTGTACTTGATGCGATGGCTGGGTGCGCCCTGCAAGGGTCTATGGTAGTCAAGACTCTGGTGCTCACTGCCTTCATTGTAATTGACATCTGCAACAAGGCCTAATCCTCCACCCAGCATAGTGACAGCAACAGGGAAAGCCATCCAGATCCAGGAGACAGGTTGTGGGGCAAGTTCTAGCTCCATGAGCTGCTGCAGGCTGGGCACCTGGTGTAGAAAGTAGACCAGGGTGCACCTTTCTCATTCTCCCTTGGCCCAAGCCTCCGGCTGACGTGGTGAGGGACCATGGTCCAGCTCCTCCTTTCCTTCTGCTGCTGGTGTCCTGGGTGTCTGCTGAGGTGTCAGCTTCTCTTTTGTGTTGCTTACAGCAGGGATTGCAGAGATCAAAACCATGCTGGGGGTTGGGGGAGGGCTGGCTCCTGCAAGACCACTGTGCAGTGTCTGATGAGTTAGAGGTAGTCTAGCTCAGGAGGAACAGCATTAAGTGACTTTGGTCTTATATCGTTTCCGTTGTCTTTTGAATTCTTAGGGGTCTCTTTGCACTGGTTGGCCAGGGAAGGAACTGTTGGGAACCAAGAGATGCATTAGGCAATGATGATGAGAGGTCAGAGTATTAACAGGACTTGGTGGCAGAGTGTCCTGTAGCTGCTGGCATCATAGGAACAGGAGGTTGTTGGGGTGCTGGTTTAAGAGCTGGCATTCAAGTAAGGGAGAAAATGGCTGCCATTTACTTAGCACCTGTAAGTCCTCCCTGAAATCTACACACAGCTTCACTGGTTCTCACCATGCACAGGATTTTTTAACTTTGCACCTAGGAAGATGAGGAACCAAAAGGGTGTGACTTGTCCAAAGGCACACAGTACCTGCTGGCTGAGACCTCAGGCCTCAGCCTCCCACGGGCTTGCCTTGCTCAGTTCTACTGGGTGGTGGGATGGCCTCTAGGAAAGAGGGTCTTGCACAGAATAGACAGTGGCTTCAAGGAGAAATGATCTGGGTGGGCTGTTAAGAGGAAAGACCCCTGACACCCTGACACCCTGACACTGGCATGCTCCTCACCTGTGGACGAGACTCAAGGAACATGCACTGATGAAGAACACGGATGCCCAGGACACACCGCGCACTTATCGCCTGAACAGAGTTGGGGTCTCAGCTCCCCCATTTAATTCCCTTTTCACTCAGAGCCTGTGTGTCCTGCATGTGGGTGTTAGATATAGGTGCCATTTGGCTGACCCGAGTGTGCGCTAGGACTCGGTGGCAGTAAGTCTGCCATGGAACTCAACAGAGAGGAGGGAGGAAGAGGGCAACTGGACCGTTGGCAGCCTGGGGAGGAGCATGCATGGGGTACACCTTTCCAACAGCACAAATGCACATCCAGAAGGCATAGCCAGTACAAGTCCTGTGACCAAGTCCTAGCTGCAGCCCACAACATCAAATTAACCCTGTCACAAAACCAATCGATCAGACCATTCATTCTCTGGTAAGTAGCCAAAAATCAGTGTTTCGTGTACCATCACCTGATTTGGTTATGTTGAGATCTAATACAGTATTCTCAAACACATTTTAGATGCAAACCAACCATATCCATGGACTCACAATCTGCCTGTCAAGACACAGGCTCCAGGTTGCCCCTCACCTCAGCACAGCAGCCATCCTAGATATGAAGTACTGTATACAGCGACGAGAAGGTGCCACCAGTGCCTCTGGCCAGCTCCCTCCCTCCTGAGCCCATGCAGTCTGAACAGACAGTATCTAAAAATCTTATCCAATTTGAAATCTTTTGCCTGACATCATAGCTCCATTCTCTATGCTGAGAAGTGCCAATAAGTACATTTGAAGAGTTCTAGTTACAGAAGCCAGTGAGATGGGATTCCAGGAAGAGACTGCATGCCTCTGACACATGTTCTCTGGGGAGGTTTCAGGACTGACAGGGCTAGCGTGAGTGGAGTGAGAGAGTAAACACTAGTCAATCCCATTCTGTGCTGGAAATTACATGGTGAGGCCACTTTGACCAATGACCAGTATAGAAATTTGTGTTTGACTCTTGGAGAGACTGTATTGAGCTGGGGACAGGCTGGGGCCTTTACTGACAGGGCCAGCACAGCAACACTGATCAGGGCTTAGCAGCCTCCTGGATTTCATGGGCCGAGGTAACCTCAGGACCCAGGGGGTAAGCCTGACCTCAGTAAAGAGCTGTCTCAGTAGTCTCTGCTTGGCCCAGTGCTCACAACCCAGTTCTCCCAGATATTTCCCTGCCACCAAAACCCTTGAGAAACCAAGTAACCCCAACCTTCAGAGAAGCTAGTTGAATGGTTAGTCATCCTCTTCCCCAGTCCTTATGTGTGAGTGCTATACTAACAGTGAAATAGAGTCCCCTTGCCTACTGCTTCCACTGCCTAGTGCGGCTTGCTTGCTGGCCAGGCTGCCTTGGCTGGCCCTTCAGTTTGGAACGTTATTTGACAAAGCTTGTCTGGGTCTCAGAGGCTCCATGTACACCAAGCCCCCTCTCAGAAAAGCTCTCCACTTCCCTGGTTGTCAGGGCAGCACTGGACCACCTCATGTATTTCTGGCCTGAGGAGGAATGTGGCAGGCATGAACAGGGAGTGACTGTTGCCTTCTTTCTACCTCGTTCTTGGGCCCTGCGAGTCTTACTTGTATTTCCCAGAGACTAGCCTCTACTGCTTCACCACCAGCCTGTGCGCTGTGGGATGGTTTCTCAGCGTTTGTTACTAAGAAATGTGCTACTTGAGAAATCTGGTTGTGAGTCTTGTTCCAGAATCTCCTGTATGTTAAGCTGAGATGTCCACATTTCAACATAGATCTTACCAAGTACTCTCCCTGGGATCTGAGCTGTGAATGAGTCTGGAGGTCTAAGCATGAGAGAAGCTTCTGGAAGACTAGAAAACTTTATAATAGCATGACACCGTTGTGGTGGGGGTTGTATGAGAGAATCATCCCACCCAAGGTAGGGGTTGACATGTGAAGTCTTGAGGCACAAGCACCTGCCCCAGGGTTTCTCCTGTGCTTAGCTTTCTTTGCTTAGACTAAGCTGAATGTGAAGGAAGCCACTCAATCTTGTCAGTGACCTCTGGTTCCTTATGAGTAATTCACAGCACATTTATGCCCACAGACGAGAAAGACGCTGGTCCCTGGCACAGCACTTTTACCCTACAGATCTAGAGTGTGCTCCTTCAGCCACCTTTGCGGGACCTACTTGGTCAGTGGAAACATTCTGCCAGATGCTCTAACTTCCTCTGGAATGATTTGTGTGGCCAAGCTCCCAGAACCCAGCAGCTTTACACTCTGGCCTTTCTCCTATGGTTTTGTGCTGTAGCACAGGCTAGATGGTTTCCAAGACTTCTTGTCCTGTAGACCCACCATCTCCATACCTCTCCCCTGCTGCCAGGCCACGTCTCAGGGCATGGGAGACCTGTGAGATAGGCTCATCGCTACTTCTGCCCCTTTGGCGCCTGGGCTTTCTTTGTCCTCACTAGCCTGACCTGACGTAAATGAAGGAGGGAGGGAGAAAGAGCTTGGGAGCCACCGTTACCTCTGTAACTCCATAGCTATACTTGAGGGCCAAGCCACTGCAGAGCTGAGCTTCTTGTCAGGCCTTGGCTGGGCCTCGCCTCTGAAGGATGACTGGTGGCTTCCCTGTTCTGCCGTCTGCCACCCCAAGTGATGAAACTCTTCCCTTAGTGCTCAGGGCTTCTGCTCCTTCATAAATAGACGGCTGTACACACATCCCAGGGGATCTCACAGGCAAGGCAGGCAGAAAAGAGCCTTTGGAATAAATACTTTAAAATCTGGTGGTTATTATGTCCTTGGGTGCTGATGGAGAGGCCGCATTTCTCGTGGGGGAGAGGCTGAAGCACAACAGTGAGCTTGTGCACTCTGCCTGAGGTGGGGAGGCGATGATGGAATACTCAGAGACCTGTAGTTCCTGTTTAATTTTTGATGCAAAGCCATCAGGGAGTCGTTCTCCCTCACTCTCAATTCCAGGGGTCCTGAAAGCCTGCATTTCTCTGGCGATAACCTGTGCTCTTTGCTGTGACTGATCAATGCAAATGGAGCCCACGCTAGCTCGAAGGCTGGCTCTCCTGCAGCCCACTGCCTGGGCGATCGCCATCCTAAGCCAATTTCCTGAAAACCAGGCTCTTCCTGGTGGTGACTCAGCCCGCAGCTTAGAAAGTCTTACTCCTTGCTGTTCAGGGAGGGAGTCCAGTTCAGACCAGCTAGACTCACCCTGCACCCTCCAGCCTGCCCCATCACCTCCGACCAGCCTCTCTCCTTCAGAGTGCAGACCTTCCCTTACTCATCCCAGCCTCTGTTCCTCCCCTGTGACACACAGAGACCTGATGCACCCTGGTGCAGTACAGGGAACCATGTCCAGCACAGCTGTTATCACTGGGTTTTATAAGCTGCTTTCTTTTCCTGTGTCCATAGCTTAGAGTCTCCAATTAAGACTTAAGATTGGTTGAACTTTAGCTGAGAGAATGCAGCTTCAATCAACTGCCGCCTGTGCTCATCAGCACGGTTGTTCTGCTAAGGACGAGATGATTATAGAATGTGACAGTTTGATGGGAAAAGCTGAAGTCATCTGTCGGGCCCAGAGAGGGTGCCCAGGTTACCCAACATGCTCTGCTTTGTGGAAGTGCCTCTCTCCATTCCACCTCAGCCCAGGGAGCCAACCCAGGACTGAGGCACCTCTGGTCCAGGAGCTGTTGTAGAGCCTGTCTGCCAGTGGCTTGGACATTCTCAACCAGGTTTTCTTCTCTTTGGTATCTTGGACAGGCTGCAACTTCTCCCTTTGCCCTAAGTCACACCCCTTTGCTGGCTTGCTCATTTCATCAGTCTCTACCATACCTTTCACACAAGTGAAAAATCCTGGAGCCAACTTTCTTTCTTTTTTTTTTTTTTTTTTTTTTTAAGATTTATTTATTTAATGTGAATATGAGTACACTGTAGCTGTCTTCAGACACACCAGAAGAGGGCATCAGCTCCCATTACAGAGCCACCATGTGGTTGCTGGGAATTGAACTCAGGACCTCTGGAAGAGCAGTCAGTGCTCTTAACCACTGAGCCACCTCTCCAGCCCCTGGAGCCAACTTTCTGATGAAGGAACTATGTGTGAGTTCAGCTTTCCCAGATATGGGACCTAGGTGGGACCACAGCCCAGCAGAGGCCATCACACCAAACAGGCTCAAACATGTGTATTAGAAAGTATTGGCCTCAAGATTGCAATGGCTCGGCAGCATGTCAGCTGAGCCACAAGTACATGGATGTGTGCACTTTGCCTCTCTGCTTGGGTCCACAAGTGCCCATGCTGGGCTCCAGCTGGTCGGGTCAGCCAGCTGCCAGACACTCTTCCCACTTCCTGCCTCCAGTTCCCCTAATTCTACCCTTCTAGCTCCTGAAATTTAAACTTTTCATTTGATTAAATTCAAGGCATCTTTATGGAGTTTAATTGCAATAATTGACTTTGCTTCTGTCCCAACAAAGACTAGACGTCTCCCCTGATGCTGCCGAGCACCACCAGCCTGCGGTCGGGCATTTATTGAGCATCTGGGAGCTATTTATTGCCCAAAGTTGGAGCCACTTTTGATTATCTCCTGATTGCCTCTTAATCCTGTCAGCAGGGAAGGGCTCATGGGAGTGTGGTCTGTGGACAGTGGGGCAGGGATGGGGGATAGGATGCAGAAGGAGTAACTTTTCTCATCTTAAATCTATCCTGAATTTTAAATGTTTCCATTCTTGTCTCGATTCTTCATTGAGACATAGAGAAAATGTGCCCCGTTACCTCCAGCTTGCAATCTCATTAGTCTAAATAGAAATAACAGGAATCGTTGCACTTCCCAGGAAATTGCCAGGGAGAAGAGATTGCTATTCCAAAAACAAAATCTGCCCAAGATGAGAGAATTGGCACCCATGTGGCTATGCCCATGTGCACAAGCTTCAGCTTGGAATTCACGTCAAGAGCTGTGCCTTTCTGACTGACTGCCCCTCACCCTATCAACCAAGGCCTTTTACTCATCTCATGGTCCCTCAGGGACTTCACGAGTGGGATATCACCACTTTTTACTTCATGGATAGTAAGGCTGGTACCTCGAAAGACAAGGCCCTAGTAGAGCTATAACCCCAGGCCTGCTGAGTGGCCATGCTAAAGACCAGCATTTGGGGGACCCATAAGCCGTCTGATGCACGTAGTTGCAAAGACCACCAGGGTTTTTTCCCTTCTACTGGTAGAGCAAAACAGGAGCCTTGGAGCTCTGATGACTTCTGCAAAGGCAGGTGTGATGGTGACCAGAGTGAGTCTGTTAGTGTGGCTCCTGTAGCCACAGAGGGGCCAGGAAGAGTCCAGGAGAGGGTCTAGGATTGAGAGGGGATACCTAGTAATGACTGCAGAGACACTTGGGACTCCAGAAACTCCCTGGAAGGTATCAGGCGTACTTCAGACATGGTTACTGGTCCAGGGTCAGGAGTCACCAAGAAAGATAAAAGTCCGTTTTAAATAGCACTTGAGCGCATCATTGAGGGGGAATGAAGAGAACTTGTTCCGATGCACCCACACACAGGGAAGACAAACAGAGAACCATGGTAGCCCTGGGTACTAGAAGTGGGGGACCAGGGAGAGCTTCTTTTGGTCTGAGAGAAGAATTAGAAGAGCTAGTATCTTCTGCGCCACCCACCACAAGGCATTATGACACAGAAGCCATATTCCACCATTACTGCGTACACAATGTAGGCAGTGGCACTTGGAAGTATAGCCATCTACACCAGCTTATGATTAAGTTAGGGACTCCTAGGACTCCACTGTGGCCGCCTTTTACTGTGACTGCCATGAGTTGATGCTCTCACTGACCCCTGGTCTGCCTAGGCTGCCCTGAAGTCCCACCACCATCCCGAGACCCTTGGGCTCACACACCCCTACTGTGATCATAAGACTACAAGATGTGTTGTCATCCCTGGTTAGGACATGCTTGGCTCCCTGTGTACAGCCTACTCAAGCCTCCAGCCACTGTTCCTCTCCATTCTCCACATGACCAGCTGTTGCAGAAAGAAGGAAAACCCCAAACTGTGAGCCAAATAAATCCCTCTCCCCCAAAAATGCTTTTTGCCAGGTGTTTGGTCATAGGATAACAAAAAGGCTGCAATGCCTCAGTAAAGCAGGAAGATCAGCAGGCTGGGTCTGTGTAAGCTGCAGGCCTGCTCCACCAGAGAGACAGTCTGCATGCACGTCAGGTAGGCCAGCTCTGCATCGTCTCTGCGATGCTTCCAGGGAACCAGGGTGAGCTGAGATTCCTGAAGCTGTGCACAGAGGGACTGGAGGACCGGGTGCTCACACCAGTTAGTCTGAACTGGGGGCTGTGTTACAATACTTACTATAGGATCTTCCTGTGTGAGAGACAGGCATTTAGTAACTAAGTAACTCAGGGACAGCAACAGCACCATGCCAGTGAGTTTTACCTTCATGGAAACCATGCTGCTGGTTTTTCCTCTAAATCCGAAAATAATTCAAAGTTAAGAACTATAAGAAAACAATAAAATTATACTCAATACATACCCAGACCAAGATCAAAACCCTACTTTTAAACTCTCTAGCCTGTGTAGCCCTGGCCCACAGCACTAATGTTCTCCTCCCCAACCCGCCAGGGATCCTGGGGGAGGGGCATCTGGCAAAGAGCCTTATGTAAGTGCAACCAGTCTGCTCCCAGACACTGAGTCCCTGTGTCCCCCGTTATGTAAGTGGGAGCGTTTATGAAGCTGCATAAATCAGCCCTGGGCTTCAGAACTGTGGAGGAATAGTCCGAGAACTGGTTTGAAGTAGAGCAGGGAGTGGGCGTGCACCTGGTGGGGTCGCAGACAGGGCTGTCTGCTGAGCACAGATGCATTGTCAAGGATGTGTCAGCCATTGTCAGTGCTGAGTAGTACCCAGTGCCATGAGACTATCTGCCTGTCCTCTTTTAGCTCAGTGCTACCAACACAGCTTTAAGCCTCTTGGGCCCAGGCAAAGTCATAGCCATGAAGGCAAGAGAGTGCTAGGGCCTGAGCATCCTAGAAGTTCAGGGTGCAGAACATGTTGGCACCACGTGGCCTTCTGGGACAGCAGGTCCTCAACCAGAGCACCACCCCAGCTCTGCTGACTGGGATGTTTCCAGCACAGTGCCTTGTACTGCCCAGGCTCTCCCACCAGCCACCACAGGAACCCCAGATACTCGGAGTAAGCAGGTTGCATGTTAGGGAGGGTCACGATGGAGTCATGTCCTTATTCTTGTTCTAAAGAGAGGTGTGGCGCACTTGGCAGGTGGAGTGAGCCACAGCACCCACCACGTCCACTCCTCTCCAGACTTCCTGGCCGATCCTGCCTGCTGGTCAGCTCTGAGGACCCTAACACAGCCCTTCCCCGAAGAAGGGTGTTTGCCCCATGGCCCTGTGATTCATCCCTGTGAAAGCCTCCTGCCAAGGCTGCTTGAGTAATGCTGTGGGTGCCCTCTGCTCTCTCCCCAGGCAGGCCTGGGACCTTGCTGTGGACATTTGCCTCTCTCAACTGCCAACCATCATCGAAGAGGGAACTGCCTTCAGGGTGAGTCCCCACTACAGGGAGACCCTCCCCGGGGACCCTGTTCCTTCCTTGTAGATACCTAGTCTTCCTGTAGCACCCATAATTCTGAGTGTCGGGGATTAGTTCACCTACCTGGAGAAAATGATGCAGCTAACGAGAGTTTTCAGGGTTGGGTCATCATGGGACTCGTCAGGTTCTGAGGTGGTCAGCCTGATATGCCACGCTCATAAGTCAGTCCGTCTCCACCCCCCTGACTTACCTCAGCCTCAGATCATGCAGGTGGACGCTGAGCAGGTGCAGACAAGCTGGATCCACTTGTACAAGTGGGTGGCCCTGCCTAGAGCCTTCCTAGCAGCTCTGAGAACTCCCTTGGTTTTTTTTCCTTTGGACTGGTCCCTGCCCCTGACCTCAAGAGCACAGCTCACAGCACCATTCATGAAGCTGAGGTGACACGAGGCCTAGTGTGGGGCTGTGGTTGGGCTGTCAACAGCACAAGGTCCACCTCACACTACTCAAGAGGCCATTGGAATTCAAGACCAAAAAGAGCCAGGCAGTGTGCTGGGCGTGCGTGAGGCAGTGAGACGGCCTCTCTGAGCTTTGCTTTCCTCCTTTGTTGTCATTTGAGACAGGCTCTTTCCATCTAGTCCTGGCTGTCCTGGAACTCACTCACAGAGACCCGCCTGCCTCTGCCTCCTGAGTGTGGGTTACAAGGTGTGTACCAACACACACAGCCTGGTTTCCTCTTTAAAATGGATTCTGGGGAAACCCAACTTAAGGGAGTATGTGATGGCTAAATGAGTTACTGATTCTGAAGTGCTTAGGACAGAAGTTAGACGTGTGATAGTGCAGAAGTTACATGTGTGATAGGACAGAAGAATGACACATATGACAGACCCTCTTTTTGTTCATTTCTTCTTGTACAAGTCACTGCCCAGAGAAAACTAGCCACTAACAAGTAATCCAGGAGGAGAAAGCCGTAGCCTGGGGGAACTTTGCTCTCAGCTGGGGTGTTTGTTCCTTCTGTGTGTGTGGCCATTGACTTGCCAGCATCCTGCTGCAGAATCGAGCCTGGGCCTGGGCCTGGGTGCACACTGCACGCTTGGTGTCCATAGGCTATGCCGGCTCCCCAGGTGTGACTAGAGATTAAAATGATGGGGCAAAAGTCTTTTAAAGATCTCTTGGTCCCTTTTGTTAATATCGTTCTACTCTTTGTCTGTCGCTTGTTTGGGTAGAGGAAGAGAACATTTTACTACATAAACATTGAGGTCTAGAGCAAAGTTGGAAGGACTCTAGGACCATTCTTCCACCACTGAGTCCTGCTGTTACTTTTCTTTTTTTTTTTTTTTTTTTTTTTTTTTTTTTTTTTTTTTTTTTCCCGGAGCTGGGGACCGAACCCAGGGCCTTGCGCTTCCTAGGCAAGCGCTCTACCACTGAGCTAAATCCCCAACCCCCTGCTGTTACTTTTCATGCAGGGTCCCCTGTGTCTGTAGCCTGGGTCTCTGTGTGTGTGTGTGTGTGTGTGTGTGTGTCTGTCTGTCTGTCTGTCTGTCTGTGTCTATGTTTCTGTGTGTCTGTGTGTATACAGTGTGTATATGTCTATATTTGCCTGTCTATGTGTGTATGTGCGTGTGTGTTTCTCTGTGTGTGTGTCTGTCTGTCTGTCTGTCTCTCTCTATGTCTGTATGTCCGTATGTGTATATATGTCTGTATCTGTCTATGTGTGTGTCTGTCTCTTTTCCTCTCACTCACCGTGTATTTGTCTATATGTCTGTGTATGTGTGTGTCTACATCTGGCCTGATCGCTGTGTGTTCATGTATGTATGTTTGTGCTGTTGTAAAACTATAAAGAATAAAAAAGCTGTCTTTTACCTTGCTAGGTCCAGCACCGCAGTGCCCATGATATCAGATAGACATCTTCATCTCAGTCAGCAAAGCGTCTCACCCGCTCTGCTCCATCCCATATCACTGCCTAAGGCCTCTCTCTGAGCCTGGCAGACATCTCTCTACCCATCTAGTTCCCAAGACAGGTGCCAGAAACACACATCCCAACTCTGTGGCAGCCCAGACCAGCCACCGCACACTCCCTTACACAGGAAAGAACACACAACACAATAACCTTTGGCCCAATTGGTAAGATATAATTGCCCACCTAAACATACAAAACCCAATACACATCCATCTCTTAAGAACATTCGTAACAACCTGTAAAGGCACAGCATGGAATCTTAATGTCACCTGCCATATTGTCCTGCCACGGCTTCTCTCCCTCTCCCTCCTGTCTCTTCCTCCTTTCCATTCCAGCTTCCTCCTCTTCCTTCAAACTTTACTCCCACCCATCCTTCCTTCTCATCCAATGACAGGCCTCCTTCTATCCTATACCTGCCCCTCACCTGTATTTTACAGATTCAGTGGGGAGAAGGTTCTGGTGAAGTCACCTTAGTCCTGAGTATGTGACTAGACAGCCGTCCTTGGGGCAGTAGAACTAGCATCAAAATACAGATAACTCCAGGGCAAACCACAACATGTTTGTCCCTTTCTTCCTCTCTCTCACTCCGCGTGCCTGTGTGTGTGTGTGTGTGTGTGTGTGTGTGTGTCTGTGTCTGTGTATATGTGTGTATCCATGTTTCTATCTGTATATCCGTGTATTGCATGGGTTGTAGGGTATTTTTGGTGTTTTTGTTTTTGTTTTGTTTTGTTTTTGTCTTTCCCTGGTGCGTATAGCATCCACTGCTCAGATTCCAAACAAAAAGCTTTGTGCCTGCCTTCCCTAAACTGTGTGATACAGGAACAAGTCTCCTTGGGAGTCATAAACCTCTATAGAGAATGGCACTTGGCTCATGGCAGACCATGGCAGATGCCTATACTTCTGTTCTTACCCTCCCTGCAAACCAGAATGGCTCAGGGGTTTGTGCTCTCCATAGGAGGGACAGGGCCTTTTGGTGCAGATGGATATTTGCAAAAATCTCATTAAGACTTTAATCTTGTGGAACTGGAAATCTTGTGGCTCAGTGGTTAAGAGCACCGGCTGCTCTTCCGGAGGTCCTGAGTTCAATTCCCAGCAACCACCTGTTGGCTCACAGACAACTATAATAAGATCTGATGCCCTCTTCTGGCATGCAAGCTTATATACATAAAATAAATAAAGTAATATATATATATATATATATATATATATATATATATATATATATATATATATATATATATAGAGAGAGAGAGAGAGAGAGAGAGAGAGAGAGAGAGAGAGAGTAAAATTTTAAAAAGAAGAGTTCCATCTTGCTGGGTAATGGTGGCATATCTTTAATCCCAGGCAGATCTCTTGAGTTCAAGACCAGCCTGATCTACACAGAGAAAGCCTGTCTCTAAACACCCCCTTCACTCCCCTCTAAAAAGACTTGAATGTTTTTGTCTTCAGATCCTTAGCTTACCTCTGCTTAGGAATGAGACTTCAGCTCCCAGGATGGTACATTGTGTGTTGTTCCTTTCAGTCTGAGCACTTGTGTTCCCGTGCCCGGTGTCTTTGCCAGGGCTCTCACTCTGTTATCTCTGACCTCAGGAAGTCCGTGTGCTGCAGTGAGGGAACACTGAGTTTAGGGGCATGATCTGGACCATGCTGTAGTGTTTTTTATTTTTTCTTTCCACTTGTTTTGAATGTTTAGAATACATGTACAGAGTCATATGCGTCATCAATGTGTGGCTTAGTGAATCTCCCCCACTCTACATGCACTCGTGCCCAGCCCTCACAGCAAGCAGCTCCTTCCCTTTGCAGGCTTTGCCTGTTTGCTGCCTGCCTGAGGCCTACAGGGCGTGTGTGCTCTTTGTGGCTGACTTCTTCCATCACGTTTGATAGGGCCTGTGAGACCTTTCCACGGAAGAAAGAGTGCTGGTGTCTGCAGGCTCCAAACTGTTTCCCATGCCATGACCAGTGTAGGTTTTGAGAGTCCATTTGAGATCCTCACAGTTGGTGCTGCATGGCCCACGGACTGTGCAGCTTGAGGCGAAAGGGTAGTCCGTCATCCAAAGCTGTCTAAAATGCTGCTGTTGTGAGAGTCTATTCTTCTTACTGTATTATACTAAGATATTTACCTTCACTTCTGGAATCTGGGGAAGTACTCTCCTACACTATCCTCTGAATTGTGGGCTCATTACAGACCTCATTGACAACATCCCTGGGTGTGGCTGATTCCTGTGAATGCTCGGGGAGCACAGAGCTGTTTGTTGAGGTGCTGGTAGGACAGCGCCAACTTGTATGTGTGTTTACTGGATGCTACTAGATAGCTGTTCACAGTGTCTTTGGTTTGTAGCCCTTGTGCTGTGCAGGATCTGGTTCTGTGCAGAGTGACGTGTGTTCCCAGTACTGGCAGTGTCATTCCACTTCTGGAGGTCTATCTTTGTACATCTTTTGCTGAGCTGGCGTGGATCTGTTGAAGTTCTTTGTCTCACTGTGAATATCTCTTACTCTGCAGAATACGTTTTCATGTTTTACCTTTTTTTTCATGCTGAGCAAATTCCTGCTTAGTAAAATTTTTCTAATAATTAGGGCCTTTACTGCCTTGTCCAAAGCCATCTTGACTCAGAGCTCTGCCAGTCATAATCCCTGCACCGGAGGTATGGGCTGAAGCAACAGGTGTTTACTGCCCATGTGGTGTCTGCTCTGAGTGTCCTCATACTGGACCTGGTGAATGTGCGAGCTGCTTCCAGATTCTCTGCTCTGCTCTGCTCTGCTGGGCACTTTCTCCAGGCACTAGTTTTGATTCTGAGCATTTACAGATGTTACTGAAGCTGCTAGTCTGTCCTCCAACTGTGTTCTTTTCCAAGATTGCCCTAGTTACCTCTGACCTTTTGTGTTTTCATGCATATGCTATGGTCACTTGTGTGTTTCTTCAGAGGACCTTTGCGTGGACTGAGCTAGGGGAGAGTTGTACACTGAGTTGCTGAATGCTGACTTCTGTATAATTATGAATCTTACCATTGTTGAAGCCACACAACTAAATTCTGGTTTTGTTTTATTTGTATGTGTGTTGTTTGTAAGTAATTCTGTGTGTCAGCTTGACTAAATAGTATACATATTAGTCTTCAGGATTAACAGAAGTAGCAGGTTCTACCTAGGAAGGAATTAGAACTCCATTCAAATTGGTGTTTATCAAGGTTGGAAGAGAGGCCCGGAGGAATGTCCCAGACATCAGGAAGCCTGGGATAGCCAGCTGAGATAGAGATGCCTCCTGCCGGCTCTGGGGTCTTTATAAAGGAGGGTGTAAACACCCTTGAGCGTGAAGATTGCTGTTTCCTCACTGAGCAGACTCAAGTGACAAGGCCCCCTGGCTCGGGTCAGCTGGCCCAGCAAAGGGAAAGCAGAGGGGGACAAAGGCTAGCACAGTGTCCACAGTATAAGCCTGCCATGGAGCAGGACTCGGCCGCTCCTGACCAACTCTCACTTTGGTCCTTGGCTCATGGGACCCATTTTAGACCTACGGCAGTGTATCTGTGTACAATCTGTCATGGAAGACAGGATGAGTGGTTACAGCTACATGACATCCCTCAGTTCTTCCTGGTTGTTCTCTTCTGGTCTGCTGACAAGGTCACCTGAGAGGCTTGGCCCAGTCACCAGCGCTCGAGTGCTCATGTGACCGCCTGTGCAGTCTTTATGCTGTGTGGTTGACATAGTGTTTTCCCTTGGCTTTAGCCCCACAGCTAGCAAAGCTGTGCTTCTCTTCTCTGGTCAGGGTTAGATGAAGGAGTTGGAAGTTTGGGGGTCACTGCCCTGTCTGTCAGAACTGAGGTGAGAGTGGTGTGAAGAAGCCTGCCACCTAACCATTCCTTGCTTTCCCCACAGCACAGCCCATTCTTTGCTGAGCAGCTGACGGCATTCCAGGTGTGGCTCACCATGGGTGTGGAAAACAGGAGCCCCCCCGAGCAGCTGCCCATCGTCCTACAGGTCAGTGCTTCCTTCCCACGAGTCCAACGGAGACACCCGTCCAATTAAATATAGATTGGGATAGATCGCCACTCCTCCCTCCTCCTGCTTACATGTTAGGACCTGACGAAATACCATGGCCAACTAACCTTGCTGTGGTGCAGAACTTGGCATCACCACCTCCTGCTGTTTGGAAGGGCATGAGATGTAAACGCCCTGTGAGAGAAGGCGAAGCACCAAGCAGGTCCTAACTGGGCTGCAACATTTATTCTCCTGACCCACACCAGAGCAGCACGGTCAGACCAGTTGCCGTCAGCTCTCCTTGCTGTGGTCCTCGTAAGAAACAGCAGCTTCTCCGTGTCTGTAATTCATGTGCAAACTGGTCTGCTGCTGGTTCTGGTCAGCACTTTTGCCTGCTGACTTCTAGTTACTAGAATAGCATGGGACAGAGATGGACAATGACAGATTTGTCATCACAGTTGGGTGGATAAGTCACCAAGGTTGTATCTTAAACGTGTGTCTGTGGGAGAGACAGATGATCTGAGTTGTGACTAAGAAAAGACCTTTACCCTGGGACCATTGACCAGATCAGGCACCTAGGGTTGGTAACTTAGTGTAAAGGCCAGAAAATACTACTTATCAAGTTTCAGGGGCAGATGAGCTCAGGCAGAAGCTGTGGAAATCCTGAGAAGGGTACCAACTTGGAAGGTTAGGAGGCCGTCCTACATCCTTGGAGGAGTAGGGCAGGCTCCCCTCCCAGTGGGAAAGGCAGAACCTGCCAAGGGCCTGCGATGGGGCTGTCACTCTCAAAGCACTTATCAAGTTACTTTCCTCTATAAAATGGGCCATAGTCTGATTTCCAGCTGCCTAAGAACATTGGCCTTGCTTCCTTCTAAGAAGGCCTTATGCTTGCTGAATAGGGCTGCTACTCACGTTGTGGTAAACAACCATCTGTCTTCACTGTGCCAAATGCTCAGAGCAACAACAGCTCAAAAGTCTCTCTCTCTAGAACACATCACAGCCCTACCCCGTCCCCACCATACCTGCCCAGAGTCTCCCGCAGGTCAGCCAGCCTCATAGCCTCGGGAGGTGATTCTTGGGCTTCTCCCCATCTAAAGCCGTGGAAATCCCAGCCAGGAAAAAAAAAAGAGGCAAGAAGGAAGAGTCCATGTAACAGAGTTAACAGTAGCCTGTCTGTCCCTATTGTTCCCCTGCTGCACTGGGAACTTTCTAGAGTGACCTTGGGTCAGGCGGAGGTAATGCTCTTGTTACGTGTGCTCCTCTGGCATGTGTCTAAAGTAGTTTTAGTCCTAGAACGGCACAGGGAGCTAGAAACTATAACCAAACATTTCCAAAACAAAGAAGAAACAACAGGATAAGGCCTAGAGAGGTGAGGCGCCTGCGTGATTCCAGTGATGGCAGCAGCACTGCCCCGCCTCTGGGGCCCCTGGGTCAGCACACAGCTCTCTCTCCAACCTGCCTGTTGTGCAGCAGGGCTGCAGAGCAGTGTGGGTCCTTTATCGACCAGATGTTTCGTGTGCCATTTACAAGCCATATTCTCTCAGGGAAAGTGACGACCCCTATCTAGAGCCATTCTGATGCCAAACATGGAGCAATGGCTGTGATAGAACAGGAGCCATCCTCCATGGGGTCTGTCAGACAAACGTAAGCAGCAGTTCCTCGACGCATCCCAGGCTCTGCCTCCTGGGCCAGGGTCGGTCTGACTCCAGGGACGAGCCCTGATGAACAAACCTGGGGTAGACAAAGGACAGGACAGAAGCTGGGGAGTGCGCAGGGCTCCAGGCCCCATGAGGCCTACCTGGCCTCACTCAATTTGTTACCTTCCTAGCTTTGTCCTGAAAACCTTAATTGTTGCCAAAGCCTGGGCCAGCTCTGTTAGAGAAGGAGGAAGACCGTAACACAGACTGCAGTGATTTCCTTCAGGTCCTGCCGCTCCCTAAGCCACAGTAGAGGCATCAGCTGACGGCTTGTAGCCGCAGTAAGGTTCAGTCAGTTCTGTTGCGTTGTGACCCATCAAACAGTAACATGGCCCTGACCTCTCCCAACCAGCTTCAGGATCTTCTGTCTTTTAAAAATGACATCAGCCTGCTATCCTCCAACTTGTGACTGCTGACAGCAAGAAGCAGTCCCACCGTGTGGACCTTCCTAGCTTTGTATGGTTCTGCCTAGGACTCAGTGTGACTGCCTTCTCCTCCTTGGGGCAGCTGGGCAGAGGCACCAGACAGAAGGAGAAAGAAAGTCAACAAGAGAGGCCAGAATGGATTCACAGGGCAGAGTTCTTCTCTTAACTCGTGGGTGCTGCGAATCATGCCTTTCACCATGTGTGTTTGCTGTCGGGGCCTCTTCAGACTTAGTCTGGGCCTGAAGCACAAGGCTGCTGTCAGGATTCAGGACAATGCAGGTGCCACAGTCCTACCCTGCACGCCATGATGCTACTGCCCCTGAGAAGTTCCTGAGTCCCTGCTATAGGTGGGGGTCCTGGCCCACTAGAACCTCAGTTTCTCTTCATGTCTCAGGCAAAAACCTGAGCATAATTTATATGTGATGAACATGGGTCACCTTAGCAGGCCCTGTCTCTAGTTTGCTATTCAGTCCTGCTCTCCACAGACAAGCTTGGTTCTTGATTGTTTATTAATTTTAAGAAACGATTTATTTGTATGTATGTGTGTGTATGGATGTACCTGCGTGTTTTGCCTGCCTGTATGTCTGTGCAACATGTTCAGTGCACACAGAGGCCAGAAGAAGATACCAGATCTTCTGGAACTGGAGTGGCAGATGCTTGAGGCCCACTCTGTAGGTGCTGGGAATTGAACCCAGATCCTCTGTAAGAGCAGCCAGTACTCTTTAACTATCAAAGTAAATCTTCAGACCCCACTTTTTAATTTTTTGAAGTACAAATTAACACCTAAAAATATCCAATTATTCTTAAAATAATTTTAATTCATGTTGGACCTCAGTTTTTTTTTTTTTTTTTTTTAAAGATTTATTCATTTATTATATATAAGTACACTGTAGCTGTCTTCAGATACACCAGAAGAGGGCATCAGATCTCTTTACAGATGGTTGTGAGCCACCATGTGGTTGCTGGGAATTGAACTCATGACCTCTGGAAGAGCAGTCGGGTGCTCTTAACCTCTGAGCCATCTCTCCAGCCCGGACCTCAGTTTTTTTAAAAGGTATAAATCAACAGAAGAAACAGAAAATGTGCTATTTGGAGGAAAAAAATAAGCAGTATTTGATATTGTTCCCATAGGCTTCATTGATGACACTTGTTTTTGTGTTGAACGTTGATAGTGGACAGTGTTGTCCCAGGAGAATCTGCGTTTGTTCCTAAGGATTGTGTTGACCTTGTCCTGAGCATTGATAAATCAGAGGGAGATACCGGGTACTTTGCCCAGTCACATCCAGCAAGTGTAGTGGGTGATGCTTCTTGTTAAAAGGGTGGGGTGGTCTAGCCAATGGCTAGTTCTTAATTATAGATGTTACAACTTATAATTCCACTTCTCAGATTTATCCTCAGGAGAAGACCATTGGGAAAAGCTGTGCAGATTAGGACATTTGTCAGAATCTAGCATTAGGGAAACCATTTAAACAAACCATGCACATTTCTACAGAGGACACACTGTGCTTCCATTGGAAGAGAGAAATATTGCTGCGAGTGTCTAGGGAGGGGAACAGTTCTCACCATGTATAATTTCACTGAAGAGGGCAGTGGGGATACACCGTGCTGCGCAGAGGGCAGATCCGCATGAGGGTCCTGCTGCGCCCAGTGCAGTGCTCAGCTCACACTGGTTCTTGGTACAGGCTGCATATTTTACTTGGATAATGAAGTATTTTTTCAGCCTCTCTAAAGCATGAATTGTACAGGCAGAAGCCTGGCTAGAAAAAAGGATCCATTGAGTTGTTTTGTCAGACCCTCCAGGGCCACCGGCTCACAGTGGAGCTTTCTTAGAAGAGTGGCAATCAAGTGTCATTCTGCTGTGGCTCAATATCTTTCTTGCTTTCCAGGTGCTGCTAAGCCAGGTGCACCGGCTGAGAGCCTTGGACTTGCTGGGACGCTTTTTGGACTTGGGCCCTTGGGCGGTGAGCTTGGTACGTGTCTTCTGCCTCACCTGTGGGAAGGGAGGCAGAGATTAGACACAGTGAAACAGTCTGAATTCCAAAGCAGAAGCAGCCATAGTCATGCCAGCCAAGGGCGTCCTCACTTCCTGCTGCTCTGGGGCCTTTGTCATTGTTAGATCCCCTCCTGTTTAGACTTCTCAGAGGTCAGGAACCAGAGGCCTTCTCCGTGGCCTTTTTCTCCCCAAAAGTCTGTACCCTCACACTGTCCACACTGTGACTTAGACACAGTTCTGAACTGTTCTTCTGGGTCCTCTTTCTACAGAACAGAAGTAGAACCAACAAGCCCTGACCTATGTTTCCAATAAATATGTCATCAAGAAATCAAAGAGTGGCAGGGGAGCCTGTAGACTAAAGGAGCTTTAGAGCCTTCCACCGTCTGCATTGCGCACAGCTTGTTTGTCTCTGTTTGCAAGTAAAGGTTTAAAACGAGCTAAAACCATGACTCACACCAACCAAAGAGAACACATGGGCTGGCCCGTGGCCCCCACTACATGTGTACTGCCATGCCTGGCCTCAGTGGGAAAGGATGCACTTAATCCTATAGAAACTTGATGTCCCAGGGCAGGGGGCTACTAGTGGGTGAGGTGGGGGTAGATGCTAGGTACTTGCCTCTCAGAAGCAAAGGAGAAAGGGAGGGGAAGACCAGGAAGGGGAGCAACATTTGAAATGTAAATAAATAAAATTTAGGGGCTGGGGATTTAGCTCAGTGGTAGAGCGCTTGCCTAGGAAGCGCAAGGCCCTGGGTTCGGTCCCCAGCTCCAAAAAAAAGAACCAAAAAAAAAAAAAAAATTAAAAAATTTAAAAAAAAATTTTTTGAAGGAGGGAAAAGAAACAAAGTTGGCTCAGTAGGTAAAGTGCTTGTATGTAAGTTTAAGGGCCCAAGTTCAGACCCAGAGCACCCATGTTAAAGCTGGGACAGGGTTAGCACCTATAACTCTAACACCGTGAGTTCAGACCCAGAGCATCCATGTAAACGCTGGGACAGGGCCAGTGCCTGTGACTCCAGCACTGGAGGAGGAAGAGGCAGGTAGGTGAATCCCCAAAACTTGGCAGCCAATCGAGTCTCATCAGCGAGCTCCAGGGTTAGCCGAAGACCTTCAGAAAACAAGGAGACGAGTTTGGCTTCCTGTGTGCACATGTGTTCCAACATGCAGATGTGCACACAGACACCTAATTACAAAACTTTAAATAAAGAAGCTTAAAACAATACTGTTGGAGCCATTAGAAATGTATTCCCCATAATAAACAGTAGCTGTCCAGTGTGTGACACAATGAAATGGCCTGCACAGGGTCTGTGCAGACTGCTGTGGGCTGAGCAGGCTAGCACACGCCGTGTTCTTAATAATTAGATATTGTCAACAAAGAGCGATTGTTTGCAGGCTAGCATTGAAGAAAGAGGGAGAAAAGCCCCAAAATAGGAAGAATAATGTTGAAGGAGGAGAGAGAGAAGTCTAGAATTGGATGGAAAAATTCAACAGTGGCTCCTCAGTGATGCTGGTGACTTGAGGAGTAAACTAAGGCAGCAGCAGTGGAGAGGGGCCTCACAGCTGTGTTGACTCTTTTACCTCTAGGCCCTGTCGGTGGGCATCTTCCCCTATGTACTGAAGCTGCTTCAGAGCTCGGCCCGAGAGCTGCGGCCACTCCTTGTCTTCATCTGGGCCAAAATCCTCGCTGTGGACAGTGTGAGTAACCTCCTTCACCCTCACAGGTTGAAAGTTGCACTCTGCCTGTGGGCCCTGAGCTGCCTCACCTCATCTACAGTGATCCCCCAGGTGTTAGGTGGTGCTGGCCACTCCTGTGTCTCCCCTGCCCTTCCAGATTGGTATCCCACAATCTGTGACTGCTATCCTTCCCAGCCCTTCTTTCTTACAAAATTGAGTAAAAACTCTCCCCAACATCCTCCTCTGGTGACCAAAGGAGCCCTAGTCTCTGCCAGCTGCCAGCTGTCCAGTCTATCTTCTGTGTGCTCCCTGACACCTGCACTGACTGTACCCTGATCATTCTTAAGGCCGTTCTCTATGTTCCTGTCAATGGCAGCAAGTGGCCCTAAGCTCAGCCTGCCCCCTCCCCCACAACTGTGTCCTGCCATACCCTTCTTTCCCTGTCCTTAAACATGCTAGCACTGGTCCTGAGGCTTAGCCTCAGACCACCCATTTTGTCTTTACCCATCCTGCCTGTAGCCCTGGAGGACCTTAGTGGTCCTTCTTTACAGGTGACTTCCCAGCCCCAGCACTTTCCAGTTGTATCATGCACAGTTTCTCATAACTCCTGGCCCTGCAGCCATTTTTCTCCCCCACAAAGATAGATGGTGCTTTGGCTAAGGTATGTAAGTGGCAAAGAGGTTAGCTGTCCCCATCCTTGATCTTAACTGCCAACTAGGGCACACAGGCACAGACGACTTAAAAAAACTCATTGTGGGGCCAGAGTCACACTTACAGGAGCAGGAGTCACTGGCCATGAGCACAACAAAATGCACAGTCAGTCCTGTGAGTGGGACAGGGTGTGTACCTTGACAGCAAGTATGGGTCAGGACTGTGACAAAGGGCTAGAAGCTGATGCTTCAGGCAAGCAAGGGGCAGTAGAAAGATCCAGAATTCTATGAAGCAGACAGAGGATGAAGCCTTCGCCTATTTGTAGCAGGCTATGGGGAAGAGAATCCTAAGAAATAAACTTTGGTTCTGAAATGTCCCAATATAAAGTAGCTCGTGGGAGGAGGAGAAGGGGAAGAAGCTCTCCCTGAATGAGAGGAGCTAAGGTGGGTGCAGGGCATGGGCCATGAGGAGAGCCTGTTCTCAATTCCACCAGCTGCCAGGGGAGGCAGCATCCCAATCAAACCCCACTGGTCCCCCTGGGGACGAAGCTGTAGCACAGGGGGGGCTCCCTGAGTGGTCAGGACTTGGCCCATCTAGTTGTCATAGCCTGTGAGATCCTTGGGTGCAGCTGTGATAGCAGGTTCAGGACCCAGGCAGGTGTGTTGGCATCAGCTGTGATAGCAGGTGCAGGGTACCCAGGCAGGTGTGTTGGCATCAGCTGTGGACAGCAGGTGCAGGGTACCCAGGCAGATGTGTTGGCATCAGCTGTGGACAGCAGGTGCAGGGTACCCAGGCAGGTGTGTTGGCATCAGCTGTGATAGCAGGTGCAGGGTACCCAGGCAGGTGTGTTGGCATCAGCTGTGGACAGCAGGTGCAGGGTACCCAGGCAGGTGTGTTGGCATCAGCTGTGGACAGCAGGTGCAGGGTACCCAGGCAGGTGTGTTGGCATCAGCTGTGGACAGCAGGTGCAGGGTACCCAGGCAGGTGTGTTGGCATCAGCTGTGATAGCAGGTGCAGGGTACCCAGGCAGGTGTGTTGGCATCAGCTGTGGACAGCAGGTGCAGGGTACCCAGGCAGGTGTGTTGGCATCAGCTGTGGACAGCAGGTGCAAGGTACCCAGGCAGGTGTGTTGGTATCAGCTGTGACAGCAGGTGCGGGGGTACCCAGGCAGGTGTGTTGGCATCAAAGATGAATGTTGTAGATAACAGGGAAGGACCTTGTGATTTCAGGCTTCATTCCACTTGGGGTTGGAACCAGCTTGGCAGAGACTATGGGAAGCAGATGGAACTGCTGTGTGGTCAGGCTGCTCACAGAGCTGGCAGGCAAGGAGGGAGGCAAAGAGATCGGCCTCGGCCTCAGTACCTTTGCTTCACGGCTTGCTTTTGAGACAGTCAAGAATTTGGGGGGAACAATGCTTTCAAAGGTCACATATCAGAGATCCTGCATATCAGATATTTATAATTCATAACAATAGCAAAGTTACAGTTATGAAGTGGAACAAACACAATTGTATGGTTGAGAGTTATCACATGAGGGACCTTATCAAAGGGTGGCATTAGAGAGGTCGAGAACCACCGGTGTAGAAGAGTCACATCTGTTTCTAGCTTGGCTTTAGTGGGCTTGTATTCATGTCATCGTGTGTGTGTGTGTGCGTGTGCGTGTGTGCGTGCACGCACATGTGTACATTGCACGGGGATCATGTAGGAAGAGTCCATGTGCTACACCAACCTTATAAAATGATTGGGACTTTGCAGCTCAGAGAAGACAATGTGCAGTGACAGGGCCGAGCTTCTGACTATGATGAGTAGAGTGTAATGGCCTGAGCCAGCTCTGGGTCTAATTGTGAGGCAGGAAGACAAAATCACTGCAGGTCTGGGGAAGGAGGACCTGGTTTGGCAGTGTCACAGGCTGTTTGTTCCCTCTTCTGTGAGGCAGTGGAGATGGCCTTGACTTCCTCATCTCCCACTCTGTCTCCTAAGTGCAGAGATTAAGGGTTTATGCAGTGATGGGAACAGAACCTGGGGTACCATGCGTGCCAGGCAAGCGTTTTACCCGCTCAGCCTCAGCTTCAACCTGTCCCAGGGCATTCTTTACTCCTGGTCACCAAAGTTGAGATCTGGGCTCCTCTTTGTTGTCTGTTACTGGGCCATGCTCCACTAAGGCTGTCCACAGTACACCCTCTACCCTGGACTCTGTTGAGCCATATTCTTTGTGACTCTTCTCCTGCCACCAGCTGGCCTGGAGACTCTAGGTGCCACATCCCACAGTGACCCGCTGCCTGTCATGCCAACAGGTCACACATTCCTTTCTCTCTTCACTCCTTCATCTAGACTCCCCTGACCTCTCTCACTACAGAGCCCCTGAGCACTTGCTCAGCCCCTCCCACGTTCACCTCCACCCTCAGCTGGGCAGTGTGCTGCTCTGACGTTCTCCCAGAATAAGTGCTCATGGACGGCTTCTGTGTGGTGGAGGGTGCCCGGGGGCGTTTTCCATATGGAGACCACAGTTGTTTCTGTCACAGTGCTCTCTCCATCCCTGTTGTCTGTGCAGTCGAGACTTGGACCTTTATTGATGTTTGTTGCCTGACCCTGTGCAGCAGCCCTGTGAGCTCCCTATAGCCTCTTGAACTGTCTCAGACCAGCCAACCTGGTGCATCTCCTCTACTCACAGGTCTCTGGTTTTGGGGGCTACAGCCTAGCCAGGGCCCTGGTGCACACTGAACAGTTGTCGTGCGTGCTATGGGCATCCTATGGAGCCCCTGCTGTGAGTCTTCTTGCCATGCCACGTCTCCTTTCTTGGTTTATCTGGGGCTGAACTTGACTCTTGCTGGCCTAGGGCTTTGTTCCTGGCCGACTGGCGAGTGCTGCTCCTGTGTGCTCGGTCTAACCATGTATTTGTGGAGGTAATGTAGCCACAGCACTGGGTTTAGGGTTAAAAGACTGATGTGACCCCTGCCTTGCATCCAGCGCCCTCCTCACCCTCAGGCCTCTCTCACTGGCCTCTGCATCCTGGCAGCAATGTCTGGGCTTCCCACCTCCTGCAGCAGCATTTGAAACACCAGAACCATGATCCAGAAAGCTCTTTTGTGGATTTCAGTGTAATAGGGTCCCTCAGAGGCAACTCACCTGTGTCGTTGAAATATGTTCTTGATAAACTAGAAGCTTGCTTCTGTGGCTCACGGGGCCCAGACTTTTGATCATTTCTATGTTGCCCTTATTCAGATCCACGGAAAGGCCAACTTACATAAGCAAAAGACTTTTCTCCTGCCCCATTATCTTCATCCTCTATATCAGCGTATTCAGAACTGGCAACGCTCCATGATATCCATGAAGCCCAGTGGAAAGGCTCCTGGGAGTCTGCCAAGGAGCGAAGGCAGGAATGGTCACAGATCATGGGTCTGTGAGTGTGGGTGCCACACTGCGGGTCTGCCGTTGAGGCTCCAGCCCCTCTAGTCACTGGCTCTGCTGGCCGCATGGACACACGTAGAGATTTGGTCATCATGGCCGTCAGTTGGGGTCGGTCTTGTTTGTTCATTTGGTTTGGTTTCTGTGGTTTTGTGCCTAAGGAGAAGTATTGCATTTGAAACCTTAGGAGGAGCCGGATATGGACACAGGTGGCATTTCCTGTCACTGCTTCACCATAGTGATGGTCCTGAAGTTACTCAGGCTGGCCACCGTGTTCCAGTGGGTGTGGAAAGGAGCTTTAACTCCTCTCCATTCCTGTTGATCTCCTGGACACATTGGCTTCCCGTGCCCAGGGCTGCACGCACAGATACTGCAGTGCCCTGAGCAGACAGGCACGCCTCACTTTTGCAGCATACGGAAGTTTCTGTGAGCCATTCCAGTGCTCAGCTGGGAACCCCCTTGCCTGCAATGTTCCTGTAACTGCTGGCAGGCACTAGGGACCGTCCTGCGAGTTAACTTCCTACCAGCTTGTTGCAGCTGTTTATTTAACAGCAGCCATCTTGCTAAGGGCTATTCTGGATGTTTCTGCTTAACACTGAGCCTCATTTCCTCATCTTCCCTTCTTTTAATGACTTTGGACATAATTTTCAGAGAAAAAATAATTCCATGTAGGTCTGAGCAGCCTCTCCTCCCCTCTTCACATCTGGCCTTGCCATCCCACCTGCCTCACAGCCCAAGTGGCACATGCGTCCTACCAAGCTCACTGTGCCCAGCTGATTCCAGGTTTGCCACTGTGAGGGTCCATGGTACTTAGCACTCTGCAAGTAAAGTGCTCTATGGTCTGTCTGTGAGTCTGTAACAGTCCGCAGGTGAGATGCCCTGTGGTCTAGTCAGGCCTGGTGCTCAGTGCTGTCAGTGTTATGCGGCAGCCACCTGGTTTTCTGGCATGCTCTGGAGACCTGAGAAGAATGGTGCCTACTCGGGCTAGGCTCTGCCAAAGGCTCATCAGGATCCATCTTTCCCAGGTACCTGAGGAACACTACTGTGTGCCACTCCTATAAGGGTCTTGGAGGACCCAAGCAAAGGACAGGAGTCAGCCAGCCCTTAAGATGGATTTAGACCTGAAGAGATGGCTGCTCTTCCAAAGGACGCAAGTTCTCAGGTCCCAGCACCCATGCCAAGTAGTTCACAACCACCCGTAACCCCAGCGCCACCGGATCAGACACCGTCCTCTGGCCTCCAGCGTTCATATGGCAATCGTGTGTGTGCACAGAGACTCACATATTAGAAATCTTAAGAATGAGGTATGGGCAGAAGAGAGGCAGAAGACCTTGGGAAGAACAATACAAAGAGAGATGTTCCCTGTGACTGAGGGGCATTGCATATTACAGGGACACTGCCTGAGACAGACAGGGAGACCCTCCTCAGGCCCTTTTGTTCTGAGTCCCAGAGTGAGTCACTCCCTAGGCCTCATTACTGTACCGTAACACTGTTGATAATGACCAGGCATGTGACAATCCAGGAAATAGATCTAGAACGGGGAGAAAATGGGTCCATGGAAACTGTCCAAAGATGCTGCCGATGTCAGCCTGGCAAACGAGGACAGTGCTACACCATCGGGAAGACGTTAGACAAGTGTCTACAAAGTAAAACAACAGTGTGTGACGTGAAGAACATCAGGGCCCTCGGCAGTGAGGTCCGTCTCACAGGACAAAGTAGTGATGGCATTGCATGGGAGGGAAAGTGCTGGAAATTCGAGGAGTGCCGTGGAGCCAGGCAGCAGCTGCAAAGGGTCCCACATGTTGTATTTGAAGAAGTAATGGCTGAAAGTTCTTTCAGTCTCATTGAAAACTACAGACCACAGATCTGGAAAGCTCAGCACATCCCAGCCACATGAAATCTGAGGAAGATACACCACCTCCTCATGCCCAAATGGCTGTACCGGTGCAGTCAATAAGGAAAAGCAAAGTTTAGGAGACTTCATAGCCAAGCCATGAGAATGGAAAAGCTGACCACAGCGCAGCACCTGAGCTCTGAAGAAAAGCCTGCCGGCTTGTGTCGCAAAGATGGAGGCAGGCCAGACATACCAAGGCGCACCTGAAGGTCCCCGAGCATCAGACTGAAGCCACGTGACCACAGGGGACACTCGGGATGAGTGCTGTGTGGGTGGCTTTGGCATCTCTGCTCCCTAATGTTGGAATCTCACGTTGGATGTTTATTAAAGTGATTCTGAAAACAGCAGCGTGGAGGGAGAGCTCATGGCAGCTGCACTGCTGGGGAGACACCACAGGGATCCTCTTCCTTGGCTCTTACTTTGAACTGGCCTGTGTCACCTGCATGGGGACCGTTAAAGGTATTGAACAAGACTTGTCCAGGGGACAAGGCCCTGGGTTCCATTTCTTGCACCCCATAAAGAAGAAATAGATCGCATTCTGTAAATAACCCGTGAGACAGAAGAGGAATTAAAGACAGCTGTTTCTGTTAGGATTACTATTGCTGTGATGAAACATCACCAAAAGCAGGTGATGCAGGGGCTGGCTTTCCTTGTCCTGCATGTCCACATCTTAGCATCACTGAAGGAAGTCAGGGCAGGACTCAAGCAGGGCCACACCCTGGAGGCAGCAGCCGACATAGAGGCCATAAGGGCGCTGCTTACTGCCTTGTTCACATGGCTTGCTCAGCCTGCTTCTTATAGAACCCAGGACCACCAGCCCAGGAATGGCACCACACACAATGGGCTGTGCCCTCCTCCCCCACCAATCACTAAGAAAATTCCCTACAGGCTGACATCAGCCTGATCTTATGGAAGCATTTTTTAACTGAGGTGTCCTCCTCTTACATAACTTTAGCGTGTTTCAAGTTGACATAAAACCAGCCATCACAGTGACACCAGCCAGCGCATGGAAGATATGAACTCTTACACACAGACGCAGTATAATGGAAGGAAGGGAGGAAAGTGACCAGGAATCCAGGGAAAGGTGAGGTGGCTGTGGGCTGTGCAAATCAGTAACTGAGGCGTGCACAGCTGAACAGCACAGTTACAAGAAGAGAAGCGCCCGGCTGAGTGGCTGAATTTTATTATCAGTTTAAGTGGATTAAGCATTGCCTACGCCAGTGTGGTGACAGCTGTTAGTCCAGCACCTGGAAGGCAGAGAGCGTGGATTTCTGTCTGCATACCCAGTTCCGGGACAACCAGGGACTCTCAGACCACAAAAGAAACACCCAGGGCAGTAGTGAGGCACACCTCTGACTAGGCCTTCAAAGATATTTCTAGAAAGGATTAACTGGGGATGAAAGACCTCCCCTCAATGTAATACAGTGTGCTCTGGTGAGGAGTCCCAGTCACAAGAAAAGGGGGAGGAAAAAGCCAGCTGGGCTCTTTCCTTTGCTCCAAACAGCACAGCCTTCCACCAAAATGGGATGCCCAGCCACCAGACACCCTTCCTCCCTTAGCCTGCTTCATATCAAAGCAACACGAAAGGTAACCCATGTGGGAGCGTGGGTAGATTAGGTGAAGAGTAAGGAGACACTGTGTGGTGCCTACAAAAAATAATTTTTCAATAAAAAGACACAAGCAGGTTGAACGTAACAGCTATGAAAGGCAGTGCCATACTACCATAAAGCCAAAGAAGGTGCTGGGCAGAGTCGTAGTCAGTGTTGTACAGTAAAGAAAGTCCTGTGATGCCACGTGAGAGCACATGGAGGGAACAGATGGATTAGGAGTGTAGCCAGGACTACAGCAGAAACAAGCCTGAGTGTTGCCTTGATAATGAACAGAATGTGTCAGTAAGTGGAGAAAAGATGGAGTGCTGTCTCTGGCTGGATGCTCTGCCAGAGTGTGCATTCCTCCCACTTAATAAGCCACTCCCAGGCTGAGCACACACTACCACCAGTTAGAGGCATTGACTCACACAGTGTGCCCTACAGCTGCAGTGGGGTGGCACTCCAAACCAGCCTGTGTGTGCATGTTCATGAGTATATGCATGAGTACATACATGTAGGGACCAGATGTCAGCATTGGGTGTTCGATTGGCTGTACTGGCTGGCCAGCAAGCCCTCAGGCTCACCCAGCCTCTGTCCCTCCTCACATACCTTGTCATATGCCAGGACTCCACATGCACAATGCCATGCTCAGACACTTGTGTGGGTGCCTGGTATCCGAACTCAGGTCCTCATGGTTGTGCAGTAGCAAGCGCTTGACTAAGCAAGCCATCGCTCCAGTCCCTAAATAAACATTAAAGTAGAAAATGTGTAAGATAAACATGTAATATCTATTATATAATCATAAATAACATTCACTGAAGTATTAAAATATGTACAATTTAATAGAATACACATGATTATAACTATGAACCTGTATCTAAACTTTTCAAAGAGGAAGTTTGTTTTGTTTCATGCTGGCCCTCACTACAGTAGCCATGCTTGGCCAGGAACTCAATACATGGACCACACTGGCCTCAAAAAGAGGAAGTCTTAAATTTTTTTAAAGGTTTATTTATTTTATCTATAGAGTGCACTCTTGCTATCTTCAGACACCAGAGTAGGGCATCAGATCCTATTACAGATGTGAGCCACAATGTGGTTGCTGGGAATTGAACTCAGGATGTCTAGAAGAGCAGTCTGTGCTCTTAACCACTGAGCCATCTCTCCAGCCTAGAAATTTTTCTTTTCTATCAAGTGAAAACTGAATAGTGTTTAGAACACAGTTATGCAGTGCAGAGGGTCCCTGACAGTGTGTGTTAGGATCCTGGCCTCAGCTTCTGCCTGGGAGGTTAGTGAGAGAACACAGGAGACAGGGAGAATGAAGACAGGAAAAGAGGCAGGATGGTGAGAAAATGGCCAGCCCATGGAGTCTGTGCCAGGCTGGTTAAACACATTGGTGAGTGAGGAACTATCACCCAGACTAGGAAGGAAACACAGAGAGAAGGTTCTGGAATCTGGACCAGCAGGTGATACCACTGATGGTTTAAAAGGATGGGGGTAAATATTGTGAGTGACCTTGACAGACAAGCAAGTTCGGGAGACTTGCTGAAGAGGAAACAGATGAGCTCAGTAGCTCCGTATCAAAGAACAGCACAAGTCCAGATGGTTTCCATGGAGAATTCCTGAGCATTAAGGGAGAGACATATGGGCAGCAGAACACCCTTTCTCTATTGCCTCATGGGAAAGTTAACACTCCGCTACCTAAACAAAAGCCAGACAAACACAACAGGAGACCCTCATGGATATACATGCAGACCCTGACAGGTGGAGTGACCAAGGAAGACACCTAATGTCAGCCTTTATAACCAGAACAAAAGTATAGTTGTGAAGTGTCGATGAAAACAGTCGTATGGTAGGAGGTCACCACAACACGAGGAACTATTACAGGGTCGCAGCATCAGGAAGGCTGAGAGCCACTGCTCTAAAATCAACAAGGAAGAGTGGCTCAGTAGGG
This sequence comes from Rattus norvegicus, assembly GCF_021556685.1. NCBI lineage: Eukaryota > Metazoa > Chordata > Mammalia > Rodentia > Muridae > Rattus > Rattus norvegicus. Next base: position 111,468,425 of record NC_141543.1, read on the forward strand.
GATCCTCTACATCAAGCTGACATATCTAGGGATTGTCTTGAGGACATTAATTGTTAGGAACAGTACAGCTCACTACTGCAGCACCCTTCTCTTGGTCCTTCGCTTGGGTCCTGTACTGTGTACGAATCAAGAATGTGAGCTGAGTAGTGAGTGTGTTCACATGCTTGTACAAGCGCTCGCCCTCCCTCCCTCCCTTCCTCCCTCCCTCCCTTCCTCCTCCTCCTCCTCTCTCTCTCTCTCTCTCTCCCCCCTCTCTCCCTCCCTCCCTCCCTCCCTCCTCCTCCTCCTCCTTCTTCTCTCTCTCTCTCTCTCTCTCTCCCCCTCTCTCCCTCTCTCCCTCTCTCCCTCCCTCCCTCTTTCCCTCTCTCCCTCTCTCCCTCGATGGTGATGTGATTGGCTGCTTCAGTTCCTGCCTTGACCTCCCCACAATGATAGATTGCACCCTGAAATTGTAAGCCAAAAAAAAAAAAAAAAGCCTTTCCTTTACATTGCTTTGTCAGGATGTTTGATCACAGCCTTAGAAAGGAAACAGACAACAATTAAAAGTAAATTGCTGACATATTTACAAAAGAAGACAACGTCATATAATAACTTAAGGAGAACTTTCAGCTGGTTCCCAGCACCTACATCAGGTGGCTCACTAGCATCTGTAACTCCAGCTCCTAGAAGATGTGAAATCCTCTCTGGCCTCCAAGGACGCAAACACACATATACACATAAGTAAAAATACTTACCTGAGCAATAGTGGCACACACCTTTGATCCCAGCACGCAGGAGGCCGAGACAGGCAGATCTCTGAGTCTCAGGCCAGCATGGTCTGCAGAATGAGTTCCAGGACAGCCAGGGTTACCCAGAGAAACCATGTTTGAGAAACAAAAATGAAATGCGGTAATAATGATTAAAAAAGAAAATAAAAAACAAACTAGTAACAGAGGGGAACCTTCTTGGCTCTGGCAAGCCCTGCCTGCAAGAAATTTACAGCCACCATGGCTGATCGTAACAAGACAAATGTTGAACTCAGAAATGGATCCATGGTTCCTGCTCTCACTGCTTGCCTTCATTATAGCATTGGAAATTCTTAATAGCACAAAGAGAGGAGAAAAAAGTGACCTCTGAGTTGTCTTTGTATTCAATCACTATGCGATAACCTGATTAAATTTATTTTTTAAGCCTCTGCAGAACCTTTAAGAATATTACTGTTTGTTGGTTATAAGATCAGTCAGAAAAATCAGTGTATGTCTTAATATCATTGATCAACAATTAGTTGAATTAAAGATGTCACAAGTTCATAAACCATATGAAATAACAGAAAATTCTGACAAAATATAATAAAAGATCCATGTATCAAACAGTGCAAATCCCAGGACAATAGGAAACATCTTAATCAACAGAAAACAGTGTCCAAAGATTCTGACTTCAAATTCATACGGAAATGGGATATCCATTGTGCTGAAAAGTGGACCATATTAAAAATTACATCAAATGGATCCTAGACCAATTGTAAAAGTAAATACTATAAAACTTCTTAATGCATAAGAAGAAACTGGCAACCAGTGAAGCTGAGGGTTTGGTCTTTTTTTTTTCATACAAAACCACAAAGTAACCTAAAGAATGGTCTTTATCAACATGAACGTGTCTTCACTCTGCAGACAACATAACATGGACAGGCAGGCCACAAGTAAGAAAAGTAGTTTCAAGCCATGTATCCGCATGGCTCAAAACCCTTTCAAAATTTCAACTACATGTGTTTCTCGAAGGTGAGGGGACAGCCTGCAGGCACCAGTTCTCTTTCATGTCCCTAATCCTAGCCATAAAGCCAAGGCTCACACTCCAGCTGTCAGACTTGGCTCCAAGTGTCCTCGTGCAGCAGCTCCATTCTGAGTTCTTGCTTGTCACACAGACTTGTATCATGACACCTAAAGTAGCTCTCTTGGAAGCTGGGAACTGGCATTGAGACTTGCAGCCCTCAGACTCAGGGACTGGGGTCACAGGAATAGGCCACCACACCAAGCTCTGCTGTATTAGTTTGAAGCTGGCAGTAGTCTGGATGGACACTAAGAGGTGAATGTGTCAGCTATCCGTACGTGCTCATCAGCAGTGTGAAAACAAACAGAAACAGTGCCACTGAAAGACACCAGTAATGGAGCTGTGTACTGTGTGGCTCCCTGTGTTTAAAACTGCAAAAGGTGTGAGCTTGTCTGTAGTCAGGGCAGGCAGATAGCTACGTGGGGCAGGTGAGGGAAGGGACAGGATTTACAAAGGATATGAACATGCAAGGGGCTAGATTCAGCCTCGATGGTGATGGCCTCACAGTACGCATGTGCCTGGGTGTTGGGGTTCTGAGCTGTCAGTCTGTGCCATGTCTTGGTGTCTCATACCCCAGTGATGTGGATTTCAACAGTGACCTGTACTGTTTCTTCCTTGATTTTCAATCAGAAATGGGCTTGCTATTCTTTAAGACTGATGCTGCAAGGCGACCTAACACTGCCCTGGAACTGACCCTAAACCAAAGCCAGAGACCGAGACACGCAGTTGAACATGAGCATGTGCTGTCCCTGAGAATTCACAGAGTGAGAATGGATTTGTGGTTATGGGAGAAAATGTTAACAGTATTTCAGGGCAAGGTGCACATGTTTGCAGAGGCCAGAAGTCAATGGTAGGTCCAGGTTAGAGTTAAAGTCGTTAGTATTCCCTTTGCCTTATGTAATATGCCTTCCTCATCCCTTTACCTCCTAAGGGCTTGCTCACTCCCCATCTCGTGGGCTCTTTCTAGTTTCCTGACACTCCAAATTAAACATACAACCCGGAAAACTTGAAGCTAAGATCCACGTATGAGAAAGGACACGCCTGCTTGGTTTTAATAAGTTTCCCAAGTTGTTGTTATCATCTGTCTCTCTGCTAATTACCAAGAATAAGGGAGGGAGGCAGTTAATTAAGGACTGGTGTAAGCTGGGTTCCAGCTAATTGAGGGTTTTTTCATAGACAGAATTAATGTGCAATTCAGGCAGACCTTCCAAATTACAGTTAATAAAGTTTTATATATAGCACCACTGGGGAACATCAAGGGCACAGTGTCAAGGAATGTGGGGAAACACTCTGAGTTGGTATTGATGGGATAATCCAAAGTCAGGCATACAAACAAGCCTGCCCTGTGTGCACATAGGCAGGCCACAGAAGGACTTCTGGGGACAAAGACAGCAGGGAGGGAGGCGGGTCTTCTTCTTCAGCCCCTGTGTATCCTTCGAAGTCTCCCAGCGTCTGCTGTCTCCTCTGCAAACTGATTTCTCTGAGTAAATTTGATCAGGTTCTCAGCCTCCCCGCCCACCTCCCTGCCTCCCTGCCTCCCCGCCTCCCCTGCTCCACATTTTGCCTGTTCACATACACAAAGCTCAGTTGAAAGAGTTCAAGGTCAGCCTTTTCCCTTTGGTCAGGCACTGTTGAGCATCCACACTGTTCTGCTGGCCCACTGTGGGGCTGCTCTGAGAGGAATGCAGACTGGCTCCTTCTGAGCCCACTCCTCTGGCCAGACACCTATGCTTCCTGTCTGCTAAGCTTTGCTTTGGGAGATGACAGTGGACTTTGTTCCCATAAACCCCACCCCAGTTTCCTCTGTCTGAGGCACCTTACTGAATACCAGCAAGACCTACTATGGTTGCCTTACCACCAACTGCACCATGCTGATGCCCATCTCACCTCAGCACTTGTCTGTCCACTCCCTAAGTGGACTCCCCAGGGGAGGGGTTTCAACTCCTCCACGTCTACCTCTCACCATTTCTCCCTCAGCCCTCTACGTCTGATGACCATGGGAGCGTGAGGAGGGCCCCTGGGCTATGCACACCTCCTATTGCATGCACACCTCCTCTGCATGTTTCTCAGGATTCAACTAGGTAGTGCCATGCTTGGGGTGGAAGACAGATGAGCCCCCTTCTCACACCTCCTCGCCCTTTGTATTAGCGGATTTCTTCCTTCAAAGTCATGACTCCCAGCCCCAGCTCCTGTTACACACACTGCTTTGTCTCTTCCTCCACCTGTGTTCTGTGCAGGACCCAGCTGTGGGTGTGAGGGTTGTCTGCTTTCATTGTGTATTTAGCCTTGGATTACTTTGTTTCCATTGTGTGCTGAGACTTTGGATTAGTTACTCTTCTGTTGGGGTCCTTAAGGGACTTAGGGGAGAAAAAGTTTACTTTGGCTCACAGTTCCAGAATAAGACAATAAAGGAGTGGGAGGCATGGCAAAGGAGAGCCGATAGAGAGGCTCAGATCACATCTGCCATAAACACAGATCAGAGACAGCAAACCAAGATGGGCAAGACTATAAACTCATAACCCACTAACCCAGTGATGAACTTCCTTCTGCTCCTTCCAAGGTTCTACCTTCTAAAGCACCTATGTCCTCCCCAAACCGCACCATCAGCCAGGGAAACAAGTGTTCAAATATGTACCTGTGCCTCTAGAGGACGTTTTTCATTCAAGCTAGCAAGGTTTTTTTAAGTCTCTGTGTTTGGGATGAATTTAGTTTTATACTTCGGAGTTTTTCTAGTCTCTGTTCTCTGTGAGGAAACCATGTTCCTAGAGCTGTCTTTCAGGTGAGGGGGTCTTCTAACTCGACTGGGCAGAGTTTCCCTCCTGTCACTATAAGAGTCATAGCTGATGGGGCAGGAGTCAGGAACATGCTCACAGGAAAAACTGTATAATCTCATTGCTTTCAGGGTCTATTATGACTTGAGTATAGATTGTAGTCTGCAGAAAACCGATGAAGGGAGGGAAAGGGAAGTGTTAGCGGTATGTGTTTGCAGAAACCTTTGCTGTATGCAAGCCAGTCAGCAAGGCTAAATGGGTAAATGGGTTCTGGGTGCTGTCTCACTGTCTGGTAAGATAGAGTACCATATGAAGGTATTTCAGCAGTGGCTACAAGTGTTTCCAAATGGTGACATTTCTCCCAGTGCAGGTCATGTGTAGCAGACATCACAAGTCCCGTGTGGTCAGGGTATGCTACCTCAGAGTCATAGCAAACAGTGGGACATTCAGTACTTGTCCGGTGAGTGTAGCCAAGAAGGGGGGAAGTACAAATGGCCAACCCCATGGTCGAATCCATGCAGAAAGGAGAGCTTTTCTGGCCTGTACTGGAAGGCAGAGCCTGGGAAACGCAGGTGCTCCTCCCCCATGAAGCTGAGTAGCAGCAAACAAAGCGACTGGAGTCCAGAGGTAGAGTGGGGACTGGGAACAGCGAGCTGGAAACTGCAATGAGTGAAGGAAGAGAAGGACAAAATGAATGTCCTCCTCAAAAGGATACACTTACACCTCTGGTCACCAGCTGTGAATAATCTTGATGTCAAGGCTGATGAGATGGCTCAGTGGACAAAGGTGTTGGACAAGCCTGCAACCTGAGTTTAATCCCTAAGTCCCACTAAACATGGAGTGAGAGAACCAACTCTACGAAGTTAACCTCTGACCTCCACAGGTGTGTTATGCATGTATGCTCACACATATATCATACATGCAAAGAAGAAGAAGAAGAAGAAGAAGAAGAAGAAGAGGAGGAGGAGGAGGAGGAGGAGGAGGAGGAGGAGGAGGAAGAGGAGGAGGAAGAAGAGGAGGAGGAGGAGGAAGAGGAGGAGGAGGAGGAGGAGGAAGAGGAGGAGGAGGAAGGAGAAGTCGTTAATAACCTAGGAATATCTTTAATCCCAGCACTCAAGAGATAGGAGGCAAATTCTGAGTTTGAGGCCAGCCTGCTCTACATAGTGAGTTCCAGGCCAACCAGGGCTGCATAGGAAGATTCTGTCTTAAGAGAAGGATTGTGATCTCAGTGCCACCAACATAGCTCTGTGGAGCCCTCAGGGACAGGGTAAGGCCTACATAACAGAAGTCATTCGAGGCACTGAACTGAGTTTTAGGAAACAAGTGACTTCCAGCCCCAAAACTGTGTGTGGTGGGGTAGGTTTTTGTCTAGAAAACCCAAAGGCTTTATTAGTACCAATAAAAGAACTTAGTGAAATAGAAGCCTTAATACAGAAGCTAAAGTAGCAATAGCTAGATTAGACAGGAAGAGCTGCCTGTGTGTGCTAGGGTCATAAATCCAGGAATAATCTACCGTGAGATGGGGAAAGCTGCCACAAACAACACCTTAAACCATTCCTGAGAGACACACAGTCACCTTCAGCAGATAAGAACACACCCTGCTCTCTTTTAGGAGGAGATTCTGTGTCATAAACATGTCAGTGTTCTCTCGGTTAATTTATAACTTTAATATAATCCTAGTAAAACTGCCAATGGGCTTTTTTTTTCTGGAACTAGACACATTCTCAGCTTCATGTGCAGAAATACGTAAGGAGAGGCAGGGATCCCCGGCTGGGAAGAAGAGTAGTAGGGATCCTGTCCTAGAGCCCAGCTAACCACGAGGCTTCAGTGATACACCAGCCTCAGACAGACGTGTGGACTGGTGAGCGTGCAGAGGTGACCCCAGTGCAGTCTGAATGATAGTGGCAGTTCTCAGCTGTGATGGTAGGAAAGCCAGACACTGCTGTAGTTTGGATCTTGAGTATAGACCTGGACTAGAAGAAAGTAGTCTGAGACTGGGAGGGTGGGAGGTGGGACTCTTAGGCCTTTGAGGGCAGAATGGAAGTTCCACCCCCTTCATTGTCTCTGATCCTTGCTGCCTTGAGGTAAATGGCTTCTTCCATTGTGTATTCTCCACCCTGATCTAGAGCCTCACCATAGGCTCGAAGGCAACAGGGCTGGCCAGTCAAAACCATCATTTAGAATAAACTTCATTTCATTTTGTTTTCTCTCTCTCTAAAGCGACTGTCCTGGAATTTCCTATTTAGACTAGGCTGGCCCTGAACTCACAGACCCTCCTGCTAACACATCCAGCCCATCTCTCCGTCTTTCACACTGAGTGTAGAAGGTATTTAATTTGTCACAGAGACAGAAAGCTGCATGGTAGAGATTAATCGCTCACTTTGGACAGTAGGGTTTAGGTTAACGAGATAGCTTCTTTAAACACAGAAGGTAAAATCATAAAAGCACTAGAAGAGGGGCTGCAGAGATGGCTCAGTGGTTAAAAGCACTGGCTGTTCTTACCAGAGAATCTGGCTTCAGTTCCCAGCAACCACATGGTAGCCCATACCCGCCTATAACTGCAGTTCCAGGGGATCAGACCACCCTGACATAGGCATACATGCAGGCAAAACACTAATGCACATAAAATAAAAATAAGTGATTTTTAAAAAAATAGATGAGAAGCCAGGTAAATTCTAATTTCAATCTGGGGGTCATTGAGCTCCCCCCCAAACCTCCGGGAGCTGAGGACCAAACCCAGGGCCTTGTCCTTGCTAGGCAAGCGTTCTACCACTGAGCTAAATCCCCAACCCGTCATTGAGCTTTTTAACCTACAATTCCAAATTTAGATGCCTTTGCAAAGAAACTTACTTGAATATAAATAAATTTTATATAGGGAAATATTCAAAACTATGTCACAACTAAAATGGGTTCCCTCATACACAAAGGGCTCCTAGAAATCAAAACAAACAACAGTTCAGTAGGCAAGTGGTCAGACTGGAAGCTGCAGTCCCCTGAAAAGTTGAGGCTGGCCGGTGTGAGCACCTTCACTGTTGTTACAGAGAACTCTGAGGACTTGACAACTGTCCGTAACTTTAGTCACAGGGGATCTGACATCCTCTCCTGGCCTTCTCAAGCACTACATACATATGGTGCACAGGCGTGCGTGAGGCAAATGCCCATGCATAAAATAAGTCTTTACAAAAGAAAAGTCGATGTAAATGGTTCTCTGTAATAATAGGTTGCACTTTCTCCTAAGTGCACAGTGCTGAGGGTACCTTCAGGGATATTCTCAGGAATGTCTCCTCCAGGAGAAAAGTAAGGGTGTGGGATCAGATCTTACAGTATACCCTATAGATATACTTGAAACAGCAGGAGGCAGACCAGCTCTGCTGGTAGCAGCCAGAGGAAGGGGTCCTGTCAGTGACCTCCACTTAGGTAAAGCCAGTCCTTGACTTGACCACAGAAAAGAGATTACGGGTGAGCCAGTTTGAAACAGAGCTGGGGCTTATTCAGAACACATTTTTAACATGTCTTTAAACACTGATTTAATAGGAAGAAAGGGACCCAGGAAATTAATAAGATCTACATATCTCAGCAGTGGCCAAGCCACAGCTCAAAGGGCTACTAAGAATCCTCCTTTCCTTTGTCTCCTTTGAATAAGTGAGACGATGCATGGCCCGGGTCCTGGACAGGATTGTAATCTGACGAGATAAAACCGTTCAGATCACAGGGCTGCACAAGAGGGGTAAGATGGAGCTTTGGTAGTAAATGGGGTTTCTCAGGAGGCTCTAGGAAAAGAGAAGTCCATCTAGTGCTTAGCCTCCAGCAGGAGCCATGGCTGTCTGAAGGTCCACACTGGTATCTAGAACAAGGATATTGTCCTATGTTGGCAACCTGAACAGCGAATGCTGCAAACCATGCAGAGTTCTTGATGCCCAACTGGCAAAGGTTGCAGCCAGCACCCCTTTTCCTTCCCACAGCTCCATAATTTTTCTTGTCTTTCTATTGTATATCATGTAGCAAGAAAAAATTTTAGAGAAAAAACAAAAAGCAAGACTCCAGTGTCTGGCAGAGTAGGCCCTTTGGTTTAGGGAAGTCAGCCGAGAGTATAAATTCACGTTATTTATGCATCTATAACAAAAGCACATGTAAGAAACAGAAAACTGAGCACAATGTTGGGGAGCTCTAGTTGGTTGTATCTTTCCGTAGAATTTGGGTTTTTCAACCTTAATGGTACCATGGATTTTATGATGTGAGTGGGAGGGAAAAGGCAAATCTAAAAGTTGGAGGAAGGAACACATATGTGGTTTTCACAGCCACACCAGGCCCAGCATGGTGGCTCCACGTGAGGTTGCCTTACACACAGGTCATTGAATAGTATATATAGCTCACAGGAAAGTGACAGTACACATCACTGGGGCCCTGGGAAAGCAGCCGAGTCAGGTTTCAGCTGTGGGGACTGCGTAGCTCACCGGCCTTCTGCTAGACGTTCTGCTGCATCCTGAAGAACAGAATCCCTGCTGTGCTCTCCACCTCCAGGGTCTGATGTGCTGCAGCCAGGTGTGCGCTTCTGTCCTCTGGAAACATCTTCCTTTTCACGTGTCGTGTGCTGCTTCTCGTGAGAAGGAGGGAACTGACTCAGGGTTGAGCCACACTGTGCTCACACTGGCAGGAAGGCACAGGGCAGGGACTCCTGGGTGGGCCTGTGCTACCCCACACCTCCCCTGTCTGGCATGGAACTGTTCCTGTAAATCCACTTCTTATACCTTTTGGTCTTCTGAAGTAAAGAGAGCAAAGTCAGGCCAGGATATCCTCCTTTAGAATGTTCTGGACGGGGGTTGGGGATTTAGCTCAGTGGTAGAGCGCTTGCTTAGGAAGCACAAGGCCCTGGGTTCGGTCCCCAGCTCCGAAAAAAAGAAAAAAAAAAAAAGAATGTTCTGGACGTGCTCCCATGATGATGCCATAGCTGCTTCACCTTTGCTCTCTCATGCCTTCCTTTCCACCATCTGGTTTCCTGATATCCTGAGACACAGACTTACAGAAGTCAGAGTGGGTTTCATTGTGACGTAGACAGTCCACCAGCTCCTTCCCCCTCCGTCTTACCCTATCCTTACTGTTTCGTCATTGTTCCTGATCTGAGGAAGGCACTGCTTAGCAAGATCTTGGCTTTCAGAGTGGGGCCATATTGTCGCCCCCACCTCCTTCACTGAGCCTGTATTTCCACAGTGACCTGTCACTGGCTTTCCTGCTCTGCTGGGCTGTGGTAGCCTTGCTTTCTTTCCAACTCAGTGAGGCTGCTGGCCTAGAACTCAAGACAGAAAGCAGGTCAAGGGAATTGCACCTTTCCCTTAGCAAGTGGAGCTATTGGAGAGAGCCACTCTCCTTGAGCGGAAACCAGAATACACTGGCCCTGTGAGCACTGAGGTGAAAGCAGATAGGAAGAGCAGCCATGGCTGCCGCCCTGCAGTAGCCTGACAAGCCTATCAAAACAGAAATCTTTTAATATATGCCTCATAATCGCCAGACTCCGCTTGGAAGGCTTATTAACGTGATCATTTCAGATCTTCTGACTTGGGAGACTCACTCAGAATCAGAAGGATATGAATTAATGACAGTTTATTACTCTCAGATGAGCTGTACTTAAGGAGTTTCCTGTAAACGTGTGGGCTTTGATTTGACTTGTCGGAGCTCTGATTTAAAAACAAAGAAAGGAATCTTTTTTCCTGAGCGGCACTGATGCCTTCTGCTGCTGCAGACATGGGCAGTCTGCAGCCCTGGGGGCCAGGCCTGGGTGCCGGGCTGAGGCTTCCGGCTTGTTTGTTAGCTGCCTTGAAAGTCTCTGAGCCTAGAGCAGAGCTTCTGGGAGCGGTGAGAGGGTGGCAGGCACATCACCCTGGGTGCTGGTCCCAGATGGCCTTAGCATCTGTCTCCCCGGTCACATGACTCCACTGCTTCGTCTTTGTGTCACTCAAGCAGAGGCTGTGCCCCTCACAGTTCCCACAGTGGCCACACCTCGTGCTGTGAACAGCCTTTCTCTTTCCAGCTGGGCCAAGGCCTCAGTCCTACCCTCCAAACACACCCTAGGAGTTTTCATACCATCATTCCCAATGTGTTTCTGTGTTTACCTTCCTCCTGAATGGCTCTACCTGAGTGGACTGCCCATCTGTGCACCCCACCTCTATAGGGAGTGACATAGGTAGTAAGTACCCTGTCCTTCCATGCCTTCCACTGCTTTTCTGATGTCTCTGGGACGGTCCCAACCTCCGCTCCTAGCCACAATATCACCTACGTTTGTTGCTCTCTTTACTTCCGTGATGAAGTACTTGACAAAGACAACTTACAGGAGGAGGAGGGTTTATTGCACTCAAGTTCATGGTGACACGCCAGCCAGATCCTGTGGCCAAGGCAGCTGGTTATGTCGTAGTCAGAAGCAGAAGATGAGAGCTGCTGCTGGGCTCATGTGCTTTTTATGTGATCCAGGACTCCAGTCCTCAAACGATGCCACACATTAGGGAAGGGGCTTCCTACCCCAATTAACCCAACTGTAAACTCCCTTGAAGATCTGCCCAGAGGTTAGTCTCTTATAATTCCAGCTCCTGTCAAATTAGCAGTCATTATTCAAAGTGTTGCTGACAGCTGACCTTGGACCTGGGGTCGGGCTGTAGTGTCCTTACTCTCAGCTTCTGCTGGCTCTTCAGTTCCTCCTAGCACTCGGTCATCTGGCTTTCCCACCGCGCATTCCAGTACTGGCCTGTGTTTCCCTTCTGTTCATTCTTCCTCCCTCTTTCCCTTCTCCATGTCTCCTTAATTCTGCTTTATTGTCCTCCATTAAGCATACCCTATCCCCACCCTCCAGCTCCCTGTAGCTTCTCAGGTGTTGCCAGCACATCTCTGTATAATCACAACTGTCAACCCAGTTGTCCCCTTCAGCAGTCGATAACACGGCTTGACTGGCTCTGTATCTCTAGAACAGAGCCAGTGTTCTGCAGAGGCATGCCCCCCAGTGTGTGGCACATGATGGCCACACAGGTGGAATTGTATTCACAGGAGAGGGTCACCTGAGGTAGAAGGGCTGCTTCTCTGGTGGCTTCTTGAGCACTTACATTACACCTTGAATCATAGAGCTCTTTCTCTGGTTAGGAATGGGGGCTTAGGAGGCCCCTATTACAATACCCATCGTATGGCATGAATCCAGACACAGTTCCCAAGAACTTCATCGAGTACCCACACTGCAGAAACAGGAGTGCTGTCAGGGATCCTCATGTGGAAGGCAACAGAAGGGGAGCCTGAGAAGTAGCAGGAAACATGAGGGGAAGAGAAGAATCTGAGACAAGGGGCAAGAAACCTGGGTGGGAGGAAGAGGGCAGCCAGGAAGGGAGGAAAGAGGGTGAGCAAGTGCGGGATCCTGACCAGGAGGGGAACCTGAGAGAGGGAACCTGAGGGGATGAGGGGTCTGAGAAAGGGAGCCTAAGAGGAAGAGAGGAGTCTGAGATGGGGGAAGGGGCCTGAGGAGAAATAGGGAGTCTGAGAATAAAAGATCTTAGCAAAACGGAGACACTAAAAGCCACTAAGAACATGAGAGAAATGGGACTTGAGAAAACGTCGGTGGTATGAGAAGGGAGAAGTCTGAGAGTGGAAGAGGACCCGACAGTGCTGCTGAGCTTTGGGGCCACAACCTGTGTCCCATGTCAGTCCAGCCACCCATCCTCAGAAAGCTAACGGCAGGCCTTTACCCAATCCCAGCACTCAGGAGGCACAGGCTGACAGATCTCTGTGAGGTCTAGGCCAGCCTGATCTACAGAGTTCCAGGACAGTGAAGGCTACACAGAGAAACCCTGTCTCATCCCCACCTGAACCCCACACAAAAGTCAAATACAAGTAGAGAGCAGAAAGATTTATTCAATGTGACCACATTGAGAAGAGAGAAAGGCCACACACACACACACACACACACACACACACACACACACACACACACACACACACACACACACACACACACCCTCCCATCTCCAGGGACCAGAAGTGAGATGAAAGTTCCAGCAGAGGACAAAGGATGTGCCTATCTAAGCAGCCCCAGTAAGGTGTGGTCCTGCCCACTGCTGGCCCATCATTATCTGGCTTTCAGCCCCAGCCTATGAGGTGGTCAATGTAAAATCTCTGGAAGACAGGTACCTCCTGTGGCTGGTGCCTTTTCCATGGATTCCCAGGAAAATTCCTCAATTGAGGGTTCCATTGTCCCAACTGTCAGATTGAGAGACACAGTGTCTCTTTAAAGTATCTTCATTTTTGGATCTAGAGAGTTCGTTCGGTGGTTAAGAGCACTTGCTCTTGCAGAAAACCCAGGCTCAGTTCCCAGTACCCACATGGTGGCTGTAACTCCAGTCCCAGAGCATCCAATGCCTCTTCTGACCTTCTCAGACACCAAGCACAGATATGTTTCATACATACATACATACATACATACATACATACATACATACATACAATCAAGCAAACAAAACACTCATATACATGACAATAATAAAATAAATGTAAAATATCAGAATATCTTCCTTTCTCCAGGCTGGGAGTCTGAGAGGAAGGCATGCAGGCTGAGCACAGAAGGGGTGGAGAGTATGGTCCTAACCCAGCCGCCAGCCCCAGTACCCAGAGCTGCTTCCTAGAGCAAGGTGTGTTCTTCTCTTGAGAGTTGTAGGGTTCCAGCCTTTCCTCCATGGGCAAGAACCAGAACTTTCCCCACGTGAAAACTGGCCTTACAAGGACAGATGCACAGTAATGACGGTTTCCCGGCGTGTTAGCCTGGGAAGCCACGACACAGCCACTGGTGCCTGCACTAACGGCCTGTCTTTTGTCTCCTTTTCCCTCCAGTCATGCCAGGCTGACCTCGTGAAGGACAACGGTCACAAGTACTTCCTGTCCGTCTTGGCAGACCCATACATGCCAGTAAGGACTGAGCCACACTCCTCTCCCACAGCATGCATGTCTCCAGTGCACACGAGGGGTTGCCATTCCTGTGTCTACAGTATGGTGCCTCAGGGGACCTGAAGGCCCCTTAACAGACGCTGACAGGCTTTGCTGAAGGAGGGAAGAGACTGTTTGAAAGTTTGAATTTCATACATACTAAGTTGTTTTTTAAAATTAGCGTGAATATAGAGTATATGGCAGTTTTCTCGTAATGTCATGTCATCCCTCCCAGCTCTGCTCAGAGTAATGCGCACAGAGCAGCCACCCTCAGCACCAGAGCAGCCACTCTCTCTCTCATAGCTTCCACTGGCAGAATGCTCAAGTGCAGCCACATACTGTGCTCTGAGGTGGTGCCCATAGCCTGTAAGAGGAACTTTCATATGTAAATTCTTCCCTGGCTGTTGTTTGTTTGTTTGCTTGCTTGCTTGTTTTAAATGAAATTATAGAATTTTTAAAGAGAAAGGAAGGAACAAAGCTGCCAGCAGAGTTCTGAACGTGACTGGTGTGTGGTGGGCACTTGTGTACCTTGCTTAACTAGGTATGCACTGTCAGAGGCAGCATAAATCTATAGTTTATCCACATTTTGGAAATAAGCCTTTGCCTTCCCTTGAGAGGAAGAAAGAATATATCTACAGGAACTGAAAGCTCTAAGCCGGCTGACCTGACCTGGCAGACACACCCTCCCTGCTCAGATCTGAGAGAAGGAAGCCATCACATGCCAGAGAAGGGGAAGACCCACGGGTTCTGGTGGGTAGTGGTCCTTATCTACATCGACCTCAGAACAGCACACTTCACAGACCCTACGTGTAATATGAGGCCATGAACAGGCAGCACTGCCAAGAGAGACATCATACCGGGGCCTGCAAGGTATGCAAAGTCCTCATTCTTGAAGACTAGCAGAGTTTGTCTTGCTTCTGAGAAGCTGACCATCTCTGAGCTCTGCAGAGAAAGCAGCAGCTACTAAAGGGACAGAGGCCTCGGCCTGCAGCAAAACAAACAAACACATGAAAACCATTTCTGGATCAAGTCTGTGGTCCTGCTAATACAAAGCCATTTTCCAGAGTTCCTACTCCAGGGCCAGGGAACACAGCTCTGCCCTCAAGCTGCTGTCGAGCACCCCAAAGAGAAGGAGGCCACTGCATTAATACACAAGAGAACTAGCATCCGCAGAAAAGAGCCCAGGCACAGTCTCTGACACACATGCATTCCGAACATGGCGGATGGCTGGATAAAGGCAGTGTGGTTTAATCATGCCAGTCAACCATGCTGGGCAACCAGTGTGCTTCAGAAACAGCTTTCTGTCTGCTGCAAGAAAATAAAACCTGCTTTTTAACCTATCCTTAAATAGACAAGTCTTGGAGAAGAGGCGGTACAAGCTACAGTGGAAGAAATGCCCCTCCCTGCATTTAAAACTCAGGAGTGATGCCCCTCAGCCAGGAAGGGAATCCATGAAGGCTCCACAGGAGCACGGATGAGAACAGCCACTGTCACTAACATCACCCCAGCCCCGCAAAGGAGGCAGTGGAGAGTCAGCGTCAGACTGACAGGAGCTGGAACTTACAGGATTGAAGAAAAACTGCACAATGAGCCATGGAGCAGTTAAAACTTAATTCACGCAGACAGCATAATCAAAACCACAAGTATCAAAAGCATAATGAAAATCCCCAAAGCCACCACAACACAGTAAGAGCACAGCAGCCACAGTGATGGTCTGTCACAGTGATGGGCACAGGACAGTGGGTGGCCCTTCAGCAACTGCCCAACAGAGTCCCCTCCTAAGTTATGCTGCTACTCAGAAGGGTGAAGTGCAGATATTTTATGACAAAAGAGTGACAGCTTAGCACTTTGGTGAAGATGATGGCCTGCACTCTGTTGCAGTCAACTCAGGAGATGTCATGAGTCCCGGGGGATAATGGGATAGGACTGTCGATGTGCATGTGAGACTCCATGATGACATCATAATGGGCTGTCAGATTTCCACGCAAAGTGAAGAGTGTTCCCCCTCACTAGCAGTGTGCTTAGCTGAGGACCCAGGCTTCCTGAGCCCTGCACATAGGGGAAGCATGGCTGCTGGGCCAGGCAAACCAACTAAAACCACCAATCACTTTTTCTGCCATGACAGAAGACAGCAGGGCAACCTAGGCATGCTCTATGGCATTAGCACCCAAGGGAGCAACCAGTCTGCATGCAGACCCTTAAAACTGCCTCAGCAGGAAGGCCAGTACATGCTGCTTTCCTTACATGGGAGGCCAATGCTGAAGACAAAAGGCACAGGGTGCTCTAGAAAGGTGAGTCTGCTGTGAGTGTGCACAGCCATGATACATTTTGTTTTCCAGGCTGAACACAGGACCATGACAGCCTTCATTCTTGCTGTAATCGTCAACAGCTACACAACAGGGCAAGTGAGTATCACAGCAGCTCCAGCCACCTCAGCCCCTGCAGGAACAGCATAAAGGTGACTTGTCTCACATGGATCTTAGGGCAGGGATGAAGCCCAGGCCACCTGTCCAGAGAAAGCTGCTCTTCAGGTAGTCTGTGGAGCCTTCAGATCATGGCAGCAGGCGGGGTTACTAGTGCTCTCCCCAGAGGGCCAGTCCTCCTGTTAGCTCACCTCTGAAGGGCAAAACCGAATTGGCAGGATTTACAGTAGTAAAATGATGTAGTGTAGTGTGGTTGAGTAAGGCCACTGTCACCCTTGTCAGGACCCTGCCCCACTTCTCTGTGTCCTGCCTGTCTAGGAAGCCTGCCTGCAGGGGAACCTGATTGCCATCTGTTTGGAGCAGCTCAGTGACCCACACCCCTTGCTACGCCAGTGGGTGGCCATTTGCCTGGGAAGGATCTGGCAGAACTTTGATTCTGCAAGGTGGTGTGGGGTGAGAGACAGCGCCCACGAAAAACTCTATAGCCTCCTCTCCGACCCCATCCCTGAGGTAAGTTGTCCTTGCAGAAGTGAGCTTCTGTGGTAGGCGAGCTGAGGTGGGCAGAAGCCTGCCCACATTCAAGCTTGATTGTGCATCCAGAGCCCTTAGGGCCATGTACAGCGCCAAGATAGGCCACTGAATCTCATTTGATGTTCGTGCTCTGCCAACTCTGCGTGTATTGGGGTAGCTACAGGCTGGCACAGCCTCTAGAGCAAGCTTGAGCTATTCTGTACTGCACCTCTATTCTGTGGGCGAGGACCAGGTTATCACTTATGGGGGGAGGGACATTGCCTGTGGCATGATACCTCCCACATCCTGTGTGTGTCTGACATGGCCCCCTATTGAGAGCACTGGCTGAGGGGGAAGGCTGTGCAGTGTGTGTGTGTGTGTGTGTGTGTGTCTGTCTGTCTGTCTGTCTGTCTGTCTGTGTCTATGTTACTGCATGATTATCTATGGAAGGTCCAGGTACTACATTCTGGGAGACAAGACAGTGGAACCTTAGATGATTCTGAATCACTGGAACAGGGGCTGGGGATTTAGCTCAGTGGTAGAGCACTTACCTAGGAAGCGCAAGGCCCTGGGTTCGGTCCCCAGCTCCGAAAAAAAAGAACCAAAAAAAAAAAAAAAAAAACACTGGAACACTCACCACACAAGTGACAGAATCATCTCTTGAAGCAGGAGACCTAGTTTCAGATTGTTTTGATCTGGGCGGGAATCATTTTCAGAAGTGATTGCTGTGTTTTGTCAGTAAGCCAAGGGTTCAAGCAGCCGCAGGCAGAAAGTGCAGTCCTGGCTGTAGCTTGCAGAGCAGGGCCGAACTGCCTAGCACACATAGCACATCAGCTGTTGGCTAACTCCTGGAGACACCAGTGCCATCTGTCCCAAATGTGCCAAGGACAGGTCCATGCCCATCTGTCTTGCTTTTAGGCCCCCTCATGGCCTTGGAAAGCCCTGACAAAGTTAGGTCTCAACCTCTGTAGTTACTGTAAAAGGCAGAATATTTCTCACAGAAAAGCCTAAAATGAACTTGCCAGGAAATCTTGCAAAATGTTCAGAGAGGAAATACAGTAGCAGGAGGTCCTATCCTGTCTCCTTGAAAGGTGTCAGGCCCAAATGCTTGCCTCATCTATCCACGAGAGACAGCCACTCGCCCTGCCCTGGAGCTCCACATCTGTAGTCCCAGCAAAAGGACAGGGCTTGTTGGAGACGCCCCTAGAGTGTACAGCTGCTGACAGGCGTCCATGTGGAACCTTTGAACAGACTGGTTCAAAGAAACATACACCAGTTCTTAATGTCTGAATTGGAAGAATCTATCAGGGTTTATTTGGGTGTGTGTGTGTGTGTGTGTGTGTGTGTGTGTGTGTTCACTTTACATTCTGCTCACTGACCCCCTCCCAGTCCCCCCTCCCTCCTCCTCTCCCTCTTTCCTCCTAGACAGTGCCCCACCCCAGGTATTCCCCCCAACCCTGGCACATCAGGTCTCTGCACGGCCATGCTCATCCTCTCCCACTGAGGCCAGACAAGGGAGCCCAGCTAGAAGAACACAATTCCATGTACAGAAAGAGCTTTTGGGGCAGCCACCCCTGCTCCAGTTGTTGGGACCCACTTGAAGACCAGGCTGCACATCTGCGTATGTGCAGGAGGCCTAGGTCCCTGCTCTTTGGTTGGTGATTCAGTCTCTTGAGAGGCCAAAGGGTCCAGGTTAGTTGACTGTGTCTTCCCGTAGATTTTCTATCCACTTCAGGACCTGCAGTCCTTCCTCCTATTCTAACATAAGAGTCCCCAAGCTCCATCCACATGTTTTTCTTTGGGTCTCTGCATCTGTGTGAGTCAGCTGTGGGTGGAGCCTCTCGGGGAACAGCCATGAGAGGCTTCTGGCTACAAGCATAACAGTATCTTAATAGTGTCAGGGATTGGTGCTTGCTCACTGGTCTCAAGTTGGACCAGTTATTAGTTTACCATTCCCTCAGTCTCTGCTCCAACCCCTGTCCTTGCATTTCTTGTAGACAGGATAAATTTTGGGTCAAAAGTTTTGTGGGTGGATTGGAGTCCCTACTGTTCTACCAGGGTTCCTGCCTGGCAACAGAAGGTGGCCTCTTCAGATTCCATATCCCCAATGCTGTAAGTCACCACTAAGGTCACCCCCGTTGACCTTGGGCACCTCCCTTATCTCAGGTCTCTGTTCTGTCCTGGGCATGGCCCCCCTCCCCGACTCCCTATCCCTTTCACTTGCAGAATTCTATTCATTCTCATAGCCATCTGGCCATCTTTCCTGTCCTTCCCCATACCTGATCTGACTCACCCCCCCCCAACCCCTTCTCCCTCCCCAATCCTTCCCCAATTCCTCCTTCCATCTGCCTCTTGTGACTATTTTATTTCCCCTTCTAAGTGAGATTTAAGCCTCCTTGCCTGGGCCTTCTTTCTTGCCTTACTGCCTTAGCTTCTTTGGGTCTGTGGAGCATAGCATGGTTATCCTGTATTTTATGGCTAATTTCCACTTATAAGTGAGTACCATGAATGTACTTTTGGGACTGGGTTACCTCACTCAGGATGATATTCTCAAGTTCATCCATTTGCCTGCAAAATTCATGTCTTTGTTTTTAATAGCTGAATAGTATTCCACTGTGTAACATTTTCTTTATCTATTCTTCAGTTGGTGGACGTCTAGGTTGTTTGCAGGTTCTGGCTATTATGAATATAGCTGCTATGAACACAGTTGAGCAAGTGTCTTTGTGGGATGTTAGAGCATCTTTTGGAGATAGATAGATAGATAGATAGATAGATAGATAGATAGATAGATAGATAGATAGATAGATAGATGGATGGATGATGTATGTGATATATGATATATATACATATATGATTCAGCTGGGTCTTGAGATAGAACTATTTCCAGTTGATTTCCAGAGTGGTTGTACAAGTTTGCACTCCCAGCAGCAATGGAGGAGTGTTGCCCTGCTCCACATCCTCACCTGAATGTGCTGTCACCTGAGTTTTTGATCCTAGTCATTCTGACCAATGTAAATCGGACTCTCAGCTGTTTTGATTGGCGTCTCCCTGATGACTGAGGAGGTGAACATGTCTTTAAGTGCTCTTCAGCCACTCGAGATTCCTCTGCTGAGAATTCCCTGTTTAGCTCTGTATCCTATTCTTTAACTGGGTTGTTTGGATTGTTGGCGTCTAGTTTCTTGAGTTCTTTATAAATTAACATATTATCCCTCTGTCTATTACGGGTTTAATGGCTTGCTTTCCGACATCCTCCAGGCCTGGCCCCTCTTAAGACTCAGCCACCTGTATGAGCCAAATGCAGACTGAAAGGAAGTTTCAGGTGCACAGACTTAGAACAGCCATGCCCTAGCTCTGCAATATAATGCCCATCTCAAGATTGGAAAGGATCTGGAGCCCTGCGTGTATAACTTACTAGGTGGCAGTGGCTCATAGCCACTCTACTTCCCACTCTAAGGCCATCTACTTTCTGGCAGGCCCCTGACCTTGCTCACTAACCTCCTCATATCTCTGACTGCCCCACAGCTGTCCATCACTTTCTGGGTAGTCCAGGATTGTTTGCACATTGTTGCCTGGTCTTTCTCCAGCCCTGTGCAGGATGCCTCATGTTGCTCATCGTAAGAGGAAGACACTGGCTCTCCAAGGTCACATGGCCTTGGGAGCTAAGCTGAGCTGAGGTCCCCAGGTACCATGCCCAGCCCAGTACTGTCTCACTGCCTCTGCGCCCTGGGGACTCTTCCCTTTCTGACTCCATTTAGCTTCTCTGACTCAGAATGGACCACGACCTGCCTCCACGGCTCAGCTCAGCCCAGCCCACCTTCCCCCAAATCAGTTCTGAGCCGGTCCTCTCCAAATCACTGTTGCCTCCGTCACTTCTGTATCCAGACATTCACTGTACAAGCCAGGTTAAACTGTTCCCTCCTCTACAGCCTGGTCCTCCCTGGGCTGGTGCTGGCCTGCTTCCACCTTCAGCTCCTGAGCTACCCACACACCCTTTCTGCTCATCAATACTAGTGTAGCTCTAGGCCTGGCACACCATGCAATAAGTGTTTGTGAAATTGAATTGAGTTGAACTTATGTGAACTGAATTGAATTATCTTTCAGACAGCCTTGGCAGAAATGCAGATGGCAGACACATCAGCTGTGGGTGTGACTCTGACTTTCTGTCTCCTGCCCTGCAGGTACGATGTGCAGCTGTGTTTGCCCTTGGTACCTTTGTGGGAAACTCTGCTGAGAGGACAGACCACTCTACTACCATTGACCACAATGTGGCCATGATGCTGGCTCAGCTGATTAATGATGGAAGCCCCATGGTCCGGAAGGTATGTGGTGCCAGCTCAGTAGCCAAAGTGAGGGCCTGTGGCTGTCCCTGTGTGGCTGTGCTTATGTGCCTGGAGCTGAGCCCGCACAGGGCCTCATGTCCCACTTACGTGCATCATTCGATCTTAACTGTCTGCCGGCTCCTCAGTGTCTTCATTGCTCCTATCTGTTCACTCGAGGGTGCTGAGCTGACTGGCTCTACCGATTTTTACCACCAATATCCCCATGCCTGGGCATCATGTTGCTAAAGGGCAGTGACAGTCTGTGCAATGTGTCCCCAATGCCACTTTCCACTTGCCAACACCAAAGTCTTAATTCTCTGCTCCCTAAGATTCACACCTCCGTAAAAAGATGGTTCCACATGACCTGATTCCCTGTCTCCCCCACACTCCCAGCCAGCAAGGTCCTTTGAGGGAAATGCTGATTTCCTGGTGGTTTCATGGTGATTCTGGAAGCTGCTCCTGAAGCAGAGACTACACACGAGTCCAGACTGTCCCCAGGTGGCTCTGGTGCATGTGCTGTCACTGAGAGCCACTAGGTTCCTTCTCTGCATTTCTTCTCTTGTTATTTCTTCCTATGTTATATGCACTGGCATGCACATTGCCTGCATGTGTGTCTATGTGCGGGTATTGGATCCCTAGGAACTGAGTGACAGATAGTTGTAAGTTGCCATGTGGGTGCTAGACGTTAAGCCCTGGTCCCCCAGAAGAGCAGTCAGTGCTCTTGCATTGAGCCATCTCTCCGGGTCCCCTCCTCAGCATTTCTGAGTGTGGTGTTGGCTCCCTCTGATGGCCCCTTGGGAGGTTGGGCGTGGCTTTGGATTATCCTGCAGAGCAGCTCAATGGCTAACTTGAGAGTGACATGCTTCACCAGTCTCAAAATGTTGGGGGATTTCAGTCTCTTGGCTGTTCTGAAACTGACCCAAGTCACCCCCATGCCTCATCTTCAAATGATGGCACATGCCTCTGATGCCAGCACTTGGGAGGCAGATCCTTATAAATTAGAGGTCAATGTTGTCTACATAGTGAGTTCCAGCCAAAGCTACACAGTGAGAACCTGTGCTTAAAGAAAAAAAAAGTGTACTGAAGACTTTTATGTCCTTGTCACTGGTTCTGTTGCTGTCCTGTGCTTCTGATCAATAGCAGTCTTAGGCCTGCTTCCTTCCCCACACCCAGTTCTTCCCCAGCGCTTCTCCCTCATGGATAAAGCTGGTACAGATTGGATCAGCATTTTCATTAATCTTCTTTCCCAAGTATGGAAAACCCTCTCCTCCTTTCCAGAAGTTGTTTGGAATAGAAAGGGTGCTAACTAAAGTGTTGGAACCCTGGTGTCAGGAGAAATGTGGTTCTGACGACCACAGGGAGGAACTCTTCAAAGGTCTAGGAGCCACTGGGACTGTGCTATGCACAGCCTGCAGCCTAGCAGTCTGGCAGGGTGGGGCGGGCAGCAAGAGGATTAGGCTGGAAGTGGTGACACTTGGTTCCTAGGCCCTGTGTGTTCGAGCATTGCCTTCTCTAAAAGGGCTTTAGTTCCTGTAAACCCGCAAGAACAGTTCAGTCTTGGGGTTCCACAAGATTGGGCTCAACTTTGAGCCCATATGTGACTTCCCCATGGGGAAGCTGTATCTTAACAGGAGACTCAGCTACTCATAGGCCAAGTAGATAAGTTGGCCTGGTGAAATGTGAGGAAGGGGATAGAGAAGCGTCCTAATTAGGTGTCAGGGAGGCGTTGGTTGGTGAGGGGATAACACCAGCAGGTTGAAGATGCCAGCATTAAGAACCACATGTCAGGGCTAAGAAGACAGCTCAGTGGGTAAGCACTCTTGATGCCATGCCTGAGTTCAAATCCCCAACCCCTTGGTGAGTCTTTAAAGAGGTTTTAATCTTTATTTTTGTGGAGTAAGACAGACCCACAGAGTAGCTCCCAGTTGCTCGCCTTCCTCAGCCATGGACCTGGGTCAAACTCAGACTGATGGGAACTGTCAGAGCTACTGCCATAGGAACAGAGAGACCAGGGGCTGCTGGGAGTACCATGGAGGACTAACGGTCCTGCTGGGAGTGTGCAGGTTTAGAGCTCAGCCATGTAGAGCACAGACTGCCCTCCCAGGACCACTGGGTATGTGAGGCCAGTCCCAGTGTGCACACCCTGGCACCACTGCTGAGCACTGAGTGAAGGCACTGCCCATGCTGTAACTGAATCCCTTGGGCAGACCACTATGTTCTGGATAAAACAGAGGATATTCAATACATGCCTTCTGACATCAAAGGGTTGCTCTGTGCAGATGCAGAGTCTCTATCCTTCCTGGGCATAGTCAGGACACTCCAGTGTGAGTTCCACCTTTTCTGTAAGTTACAAGCTCACCCCGATGGCCTTTTGTGAACCAAAGTGCTGGTGTTAGAGTAACCGTCAATGGCAACACCAGTTTCTTCCACTGTATGTGGGAGTGAATGGAGAACGTGTGGTTTCTGAAGACAGATGAAGACTTCTTCCCCAGACGGGCCCAGTGGGTACCAGCTTGTGGGGTCGTCTCAGAAACTTTATCCCTGGCACAAATAAGGAGGATCAGCTCCATGGTGATGGGTCAGGCAGCTTCAGGGGGCCACCAGCCTCAGGTTGACAGTGTCTGTGAAGACTCAGTGGGCTCTCACCTTTGGTCTAGTCTACCTCAGCATCTGAGGACGTTGGAGGGGAAGTAGAGACCAGTGCAAACCTGTGGCCTGAGCAGCATGAGCTATGGGTCCCTGGGCGTAATTGGGAAGTTATAGTGGGTCTGAGTGCAAAAGCAGTTGGGGCACAAACAAAGCTATTAGAAAATCAGCCTGGAGCTCAGAGAGATAGGAGAAGCAAAAAAGTGTGTGCAGTTGAGGTGAGAGAACATCAGCCCACAGACCTGGCTGCAGCACCTCAGCAGCCTCAGGGCGTGGGTGTGTGGAGCACACGAGGGCCTCTCCAGCAGACCTTAGTTTTCTGCAGACATCTTTCTCTTTACCGAGAGCTTCTTTTTGCCTTTCTGTCTATAAACATTTAAGTTGAGATGCTAAGCTATCATAAACTACATGTAAATCCTGTCTCCTCAGACTCCGGGGCTTAGGTCTAGTCACATTTTAATTCAAGGACTTTTCTCATTCGTTGTGACTAGAACCCACTACAGCTAAGTTAGCTTATTGCTCACTTCAAAAATGCTTTACCTTCATAGATTCCTATGCCCTGCATTTCTAGCTTATCCTAGAGATATGGCACTGCCACCTCCACCACCACTGCGTCACCATCTCCTGACTGTAGTCATGTCTCCCAGTAGTCTCTTCCTGTGTCCTACCCTCATCTGGTTTAACCAGGAAGGCTGCATGGGACTGACCCGGGCCCTCCACACATATGTTAGTTTTTTTGGTTGGTGTTCACGTGAGACTCCTGATAGCAGGAGCAGGCGCTACCTCTGCCTCTGTTGCCTGCTTTGGGGACCCGTTCCTCCTACTGGGCTGCTTGGTCCAGCCTCAGTAGGAAAGGATGGGCCTAGTCTTGCTGCAGCTTAATATGCCAGGGCTGGTTGGTATCCATGGGAGGCCTCCCCTTTTCTGAAGAAAAGTGAATGGATGAGGGGAGATGAGGTAAGGACTGGGAGGAGAAGAGGGAGGGAAAGGTGTGGTCAGGATGTATAATCAATTTTAATTAACTAATTAACTGATTAATTAATTAAAAAGAATGCTTCAGCTTATCAATTCTATCCACCAGTCCATTGGGTGGGATCAAAAGAGGCAGTTTCAGACTCAGCAGGGTCAGAGGCCTAATCTTAACTATTCCAGGGTATGGAATTCACATCAGAAAGCCTTGGACTAGTAGTGATTGGTGCCCAGCAGTGAGCAAGCAGACTAAGGCAGGTGCCTGGCTTTGGGGACACCCCTCATCAGCCTGCTGCCTCCACACTCCCCCCCTCCTCTGCACCTGTGCTGCCAGGTGTGCAGCCCTGTTCTAACCAGCTGTTTCCTGGAGTCGCCTTAGGCGTTAGTGTGCGGATCTGCTGCCCAGTCAGTTTCCTGCCTCTGGAGACATAATTGTCACTTCTCCCTCTCTACAGGAGCTGGTGGTGGCTCTGAGTCACCTTGTAGTCCAATATGAGAGCAATTTCTGCACTGTGGCCCTGCAGTTCATGGAAGAGGAAAAGAACTACCCCTTGCCTTCTCCAGCAGCCACAGGTACTGCAGCTTCTGGGAGCCTGGGCCCCCTTCCCGGCCTTCACCAGAATGATTAGTGGCCTGAGTTCAGCCAGGTCTGAGCATGGCCTTCTGATGCAGTGTGGGTGGCCCCTGGCTCTTGTTGTCTCACACCTTTAGAAGGGAAAGGGCCGTGCTGACCCTCTTACTCCTTCCCTTCCTTCTTACCCTTCTTGGAATTCAAATTTGGGGACATCTTGAAAGACGGCAAACTTGTAGTGGGGCGTACTGAAACGAACATTAGCTGTCTTCCTGCGATGAGTAAGTGAATCACATGGCTGTCGGCCTTGTGTTTCCATGAGTCAGGGTAGGAAGCGTTGCTTCTCACATTTGTCCTTTTCGCTGGAGAGTACAGTCATCTGTGTTCCTAATTCCTCACCCCTCCCTCCAGACCACAGAGACAGCCGTAAGGCGGAGGTGCGGCTGCCCAAAGGCTGGGGCCAGCCTGCCAGGCCCAGGGTGCTGAGCACCACTCTGTCTCTGGCCGAGTCCCCTAACACCAGAACAGCCTCAGAGCTACTCTTGCCTTCCGGGCCATGCTCTCCTGGGATTTAGTACTCACATGTCTACAACTGAGGCCTGCACTCACACAGGTGAAGGACAGGGAGGCCCTTCTACATTCATTCTTGTTTCAGTAATACCAACTGTCCCTGTTCCCATGTCTGCAGACTCCAGGCATTCACCCTGCTCCTATCCTGACAGCCATTGCTAACTCTTTCCTCTCCCCTTCTTTCCTAGAGGGAGGGAGCTTGACTCCAGTTCGAGACAGCCCGTGCACCCCCAGACTCCGGTCAGTGAGCTCCTATGGGAACATCCGAGCCGTCACCACAGCTAGGAACCTGAACAAATCTTTGCAGAACCTGAGCTTGACGGAAGAATGTAAGACTCCAGAAACCAGTATTGGGATGGGAAGGGTCAGTGTGCTCTTCACAAGACATTTATCAAAAATGCTACTGTGCCCCTTGACCCTGCCCTCCAGAATATGGGCCCTGATGTCTTATGTGTCAGAGTGACAAGTGGCCAACTGTCTTGAGTCAGAATCTTCCTTTCAGACATGGGCTTAGCAAAGACCTGGTTTAACACCCGATCAGTCAGGCCAGGGTGTGACTTTTGAGGATCTCAGTTCCAAGGAGAGGGTCCACCAGTTTATGCACACGCATGTCTATTAATGTGCTTACGTGTGTGTAAATGTGCCCACTATGAAGAAAGCTCACATCTCAGACAGACCCTGACCTCCTTCCTGTCATATTCTGGCCAGCGGGCAGCTCAGTGGCCTTCTCTCCCGGGAACCTCAGTACAAGTAGTAGTGCCAGCAGCACCTTGGGAAGCCCTGAGAACGAGGAGTATATCCTGTCCTTCGAGACCATCGACAAGATGCGGCGTGTGAGCTCCTATTCAGCGCTCAACTCCCTCATAGGTGAGTCCTTGCCTCCTCCTCTTTCTGCCGCCTGCATGTCTTCCCTTGCCCAGGGTTTGCTCTGCCCAGAACAGCACACGCCTTTATTTGGTCAGAAATACGAGCCAAACCTTTTCTACTGGATGCAAAAGAATAGAGATTAACTGACGCTCGAAGAAGTGAGGAGAGCATTTCGCATTGGGACAGTCTATTACAAGCTAGTATAGGGCTATGTGAGCCTGCTGGCTCTGTCAGGCAGGAATGCTGCCAGATGAGTCCATCTGTCTTTCTTTGCATCCTGTGCGCTAGACCCTGGCAGTGTGGAGCGGTGGCTGTCAGCTAAGACATCCTGCTTACTTCAACCAGGATGAAGTGGGGTGCTCTGGTTTCTGGTAGAGAGAAGCCAAGGATGATGTTCACTGTCCCCAGTGCCCAGGAGAGCCCTACAGTAAGCAGTGGGAGGTCAAGAGCTAGGGCAGAGAGTGTCAATACTCCTGAAAGGTCCTCAGTGCTCACCTGCTAAACCTCTACCCAGACCAGCAGCTTGACCCTTCACTGCCTAGGAACTGGAGTTTAGTGGCCAGCATTCTCTGTGATTCAGCCATGAGTTGTAACCTCTGGACTTTGCTAACATCACACAGGAAATGAGAATTAGCTGCGTTCTCTTGCTGTGCACCTGTGCTCATTCTCAGACCATGAATTAAATGTAAGCCCTAAGTCCGCCACACCTCATGTGGTTCATCTTGGTGAGACTGTGAGGCATGCGTAGTGCAGCTTAGGGCTATGAGGAGCCAGGGCCTGTCACAGGGCAGCTCAGCCTTGTCTGACAAGTGAATCCCAGCGCTGGCCTCAGTTTCGATCTTGGAGATGGCAGGGCTAAGGAGTCATGTTTAGTTGAGGGCACAGCAGATGGCTCACAGCAGCTTCTATAGACGGAGCCCAGATGTGTCTGCTTCATCCTCCCCTGCCCACCCTTTCAAACATTGGGGTGAGTGTGTGTGTGTGTGTGTGTGTGTGTGTGTGTGTGTGTGTGTGTGTGTGAGTGTGTGTGTGATTTTATCTGTGTATCATTCACATCTTAGAACTTTGGATGGGATTGCAGCTAGAGATTGATCTGTGATTCAGAGCACTGGCTGCTCTTGCAGAGGACTCAGCTTAGTTGCCATTACCCATGTGGTAGCTCCTAACTGTCTGTAACTCCACTTATGGGGAGCTGATACCCTCTTCTGACCATGGACATACGTGATACACAGATACATGCAAGCATGACACCTATTCACACAAAAGAAAAACCAAAATCTGAGGGAGAAAGTTGCAAAGTGAGAAGATGTTGGAAAGGAGACAAAAACAGCATCCTTTGTCCCTGCCAGCTTTCTCCCTGTTCAGTGTGGTGGTTCCCACATCCACATGGAGACCTCAGAGCTTACGTAGTGTTAAGACTCATAACTTGCAGAACCCATTACTGACAACACTCGCCTATTTAAAGCCAATTTCTTCTTACATTTCAACCAAAGAATAGCATTCTCTTTAGCCCCTTTCTCTGCATATTGCAGAAGAGGTTTTAAAACCATGGCAACCTGGAGCAGACGCTTACACCTGTTCACACAAAAGCAGCTCCCTTTCAGATGCCCTGTCCTGCACCCCTCCCTGCCCTGCTTTCTCAGAGTGCTCCCTGAGGTGACCTGCTCTCTGGCCATCTGGCCATCTGGCCATCTGGCACAGCAGGGCCTGGCCCAGTGGAAGCTCAGATCTGCACTCAGTGCGTAAGTGGATCTCTACATCACTGCTCTTCCTGTTCTCAGTCAGCTGTGCCTGACGACCGCATGGATCCCCTAATCGCCTTCCCTTCCTTCCTTCCTTCCTTCCTTCCTTCCTTCCTTCCTTCCTCCCTCCCTCCCTCCCTTCCTTCCTTCCTTCCCTTTCCTGACCTCTTTCCCTATGGCACATCGTGCCTTTGATCTAACTGCACCACATACCTGTCTGTGACCAAGGGAGGTTCTTGCATGCCTGCTGAGGCTGCACTTGGCGAGTCTAGCCTAAAGGGGGCCCACGCCTTCCTTCAGTGAGGATCTTCATTGTGCTCCCTGGGCACTGTCTAGCCCCTGTGAGACTTGATGCAACCTCTGCAGGGCTCAGAGCAAGGCAGTCTTGCCAGGGCAGGGTCCTCCTCGACAGCGTCTCTGTTGTTTCCCTGCTCTATTTGACCCAGCTGTACCAAGACTCATGGCTGTCGTTTTTATTATCAAATTTCTCAAGAGTGTCTTTTAATTATTCTTATTGGATCTGTGTTTGATGTCTATATGCCATTGCACACATGTGGAAGTAAGAGGACAACTGTCTATCGTCAGTTCTTTCCTTCTACCTTTACATGGATTCTGGGGGTTGAACTCAACTAACAGGTTTATACCAGAAGTATATGCTACTGCCTGAGCCATCTCGCTGGTCCTAGAGTTGTTCCCTGCTGCTGTATATATATATATGGTGAGTTGTCTTGCCTATCCTAGCCTCGAACCTCCCTCCTTGTACTCCTGAGGTGCCCCATGACCATAGGGCAGCCCAGAGTGTAGAGAAGCTGGAGGGGAGGGTATGATGACCCATGCCAGGCTGTCCGTGCACAGCAGATCAGCACTCTCCTGACCCCTTGGCTGACCCCTTGGCTGACCCCTTGGCTGCAGTGCTACTCTGCACCCTCTACCTTCCTGCCTTGCCTGTGCCTTCACCAGAGACTTGTACCAAAAGAATTTCTGTCAGGAAACTTGAGAGAGAAGGTTATAGTCTCACTTCAAAGGCACTGGAAGCCTCAGAGGACAGGGACAGGGTTTTTACAACTCTGCTGAGCAGTGACATTTTGTAATATGTTGAAAATGCATCACCATGGTAACAAATCCAAGGTAGACCTGATGCTGAAGGAGTGAAAGGGAAGAATGAGAACCACAGAGCTTCCCTCACCCTCAGCCTCAGTGCTGACCCAGAGCCCTGCTCTTATGTGGGCTCCAATGGGAGCCAGCAACCCTGGAGCCTGGGAGACTGTAGTGGGTCAGGGCTAAAACCCCAAGCTTCCACCTCACTGACAGGGGCAGTGTGACTCTAGGGAGAAGACATGAGCCAAGAGCCCCTCAGGCCCCTGTGGGGACTGGTCAGCAGCATTAAGGTGACAGACAACCATTAGCCACCTCTGTTCTTCCCTATTTCCTCTGGTCAAGGAGTCAGGAAGCATAGCAAACAGGCCTTGCCGTCCCTGCCCATAGCAGGGATCTGGTGAGGCACCGAGTGCACCAAGAGGTACTAAGTGCTGGGAATGCGGCTCAGTGTAGAGTGCTCACCTAGTACACACAGTCCCTGCCTTGATCCTCAGCATCACAGAGTAAGGTGACCAAAGCTTAGTGGGTCACACAAGGATGCTGAGGGCCAACTACAAATACCATGCACATGCTCCAGCATCACTGGAGGAAGCAGTTACAGCCACACAGATAGAAGGCCAAAGCAGTGGACCAGTCTAACACCCACAAAGTCTCGATCAGGCCAACAGTGTAGACTCAGAAGGGAAAGTGTCACTGGATGTACTCTGACGCACCAGGACAGGGGCACAAGAAAGGACAAATGCAGAGCACACATACACACACCACCACCCACCCACCATCACCAGCCACCACTGCCACTGCCACCACCACCCACCATCACCACTCCCCAAGCCTCGGGACCTGTGTTTCTAAAGACTGGCAGAAGTCTGGGCCATTTCTAGATCATCAGAAGACCTGACCCCACTCTGCCAGTTCTTGGAGCCCCAGATGAGGACTTGCAGCCTCGTGTCCATACAGGCCCTTTCACAACGGGGCTCTAAGGTTCAGAAACAGCTGCAGAGCTCCGAGAGACTGCACTTCACCAGGTGCTATTCAGAAAGCTGTGGCCACTGCTCTGAAAATCAATCCTAGAGCATCATGGTCTTTTATTACTTCTAGTCTAGACATGAAAATAGTTCCTCGGCCCTTCTAGGACTTAGCAAGTAACAAGTTGCAGGCCAAGCCCAGTTCCCAGTTTCCTTACCTGAGTCCCCATGGTTTCTGATCCATGTGTGAGGATGGCAAGTTATATTTTGGAGATGTTAAGACAGGCATTTCATTTGGCAAGGAACCAGGGAGAATCACCCCTGGCAAACCAAGGCCAACGTAATTTGTGCTCACAGCTTTGCTCTATGTTAGAAAAAATTGTGCCCCCCCATCACAGTCAGATGGTGATAAAGCTTAGAGATTGTGCTCTCTGCTGTGCATATCATATAAAACTCAAGGTCTGTAAAGTCAACCCAGTAATTGAAACACTTGCTGTAAACCAAACAGCAGTATTTACAAGTGTCTCCCTTACAAGTGTCTGTCCTTTGTAGGCCTTTCTGGCAGTGTTTTGTGGGGTTCCTGATTCTAAACAACTCCCAGGAGGATTCTGTATCTGTCACCCCAGCCTATGAGGCCAAAAGGGTCTGGGACCCCGCCTCAGACTACCTACTCTGTTCAGTTAAGAGCTCCAGCTGTGTCTGCATGTTTGGTCATTAAACTGACAGCAGGGCTAAGTAGAGCCCTCATTAGTCATGCACCAGCCCCTTCTCTCCATCTGCCACGGTTACTTTCTCCCATCCCCTTCCCTAGTCTGTGACGGATCCAACTTCTGAGTCACACAGTTCACCGTAAGCATCATGATCCCTTACAGTTCAGAGTCACGTTGCAACTGATCTCTGCAGGAAGCTGCTTCCGCTGTGCGTCACTCCCCTGGAGGACGCCTGAAAGCACCAGTGGTGGCTGTGTGAGCGCTTGCTGTCACTTGGAGAAGGGCTGCCAGCTCCATCTGAGGGGCCAGTTCCCTGTCTCTCAGGTGAAACTGAATGCAGAACGTGACATCGTTTCCTTCTTGAATGTGTTGTTGGAGACCTGTCTCTAGAGGACAGTCAAAACCTCCTCCTCCTCCTCCTCTCCCTCCTCCTCTCCTCAGAAAGACACAGGGATACAGCTGCTGCTTGGCAACTCCATATCTCAGAGCTGGAAATTAGATCTGAAGACATTTGCCCAGAGAGATTCTGAGTGGATTGTACTAGTTTTCTTAGACTTCAGTTGTAACTCTAGCCCGGTGTTTAGAACTGTAGAATTTAATGTAGAATGAAATGTTGGTCCTTTGTTTCTGAACTGCAGCCACATGAGAGCATGGAGTAAGTTGGCTGCTTTCTTTGGATTTTCTCTGCCACTGGTCAACCCAAGCTACAGTGAGCGGTTTGTATGTTGTTTCATTCCTCTATCAGATCCAGGTTTACACCAGGCCCAGGTCTCCTGGCACATGTGCCTTCCTGGCTCCTGGACTCTCTGAAGGCTTAGGAACTGCTGACTCCATACCTGTACTCCATACCTACGGTACAGCTACAAGACAGTGTGTCCCTGCAGCCCTGAGTTATCACCTTATGGCTCAGTGGTTAGGAGCTCCCAGTGCTCTTGCAGAAGATGTGACTTCAGTTCTCAGCACCCGCTCAACAGGACAAGCACATGTAACTCCAAATCCAGGGATCTGATGTCTCTTGATTTCTCGGGTTCTTACATGCACATGGTGTACATACCTACCCTCAGAAACACATATACATACCATTTTTTTAAAATTTAAACAATTGTTTTTAAAATCCTGTCTTAAGACTTAGCCCCTCAATGGTAGGCAGGACGCTCTAGGCAGCTCTCTTGGCCTCTGCAACCTCCTGGTGAGTGGGTACACATGGCTGCCGTGGCTCAGGCTTCACCCTTCATGGCAGGATTAATGGAAGAGAAGGTGAACTCACCTCCTGTCCATAGATGAGCACGCAGGTCAGCAGTCATTAGAGTGGGCAAGAAGAGCTTAACAAGTCACAGACACAAAGTACATGTAGAGAGTGCTGTGGACAGAGCCATGCACCCCACATAAACTGTACAGCTGGCCATCGTGCCGTCTAGAAACCTAGAAAAGACGAGGAAATAAACATGGAAACTGAGCGGTATTCTCCAGACAACAAAGTAATTCAAGTGCAGACCAGTTTTTAGCCATTTTCTTTTAGAAAGGCCTCAAATGATGCAGCCTGCCAGGCATGGTGCTTTACACCTTTAATCCCAGCACATGGATGACAGAGGCAGGTGGATTTCTGTAAGTTCAAAGCCAGCCTGATCTATATAGTGAGTCCCAGGCTGGCCTTGATATACAATGAGCGCAATGAGACCTGTTTCAAAAAAGGGGAAGGGGGGTGAGACCTGTGTGATGAAGCTTGTTTACTACTAGAATTCTTTTTAATTTATCAGGGGTGTGTGTGTGTGTATGTGTGTGTGTGTGTGTGTGTGTGTGTGTGTGTGTGTGTGTGTGTGTGTGTGTTTATATACACATGTCAGTGAGAGAGTGTGTGCGTGTATGTGTGAATATTGGTGTGCTGTGCATGTGCTGGTAAGAGGGAGTCAGTTCTCCCTTTCACAGTATAGGTTCTGGGAATTGAGCTCAGATCATCAGGCTCAATGGCAGGAGTCTTTACTTGCTGAGCCATCACACCGAGTAGCAAACTGGGAAGCTTCTTGTAACCCCAGCTCTCTGAAGTTCTCCTTCCCGACAACGTGGGGTGTTCAGAAAATAAACTCTCAGAAGCCACCATCACATACACAGGAAGCTACTTGCTACTAAATGTCTCCCGCTTCTCTCTTCCAGGAGTCTCCTTTAATAGTGTCTACACTCAGATTTGGAGAGTCTTACTGCATTTGGCCGCTGATCCCTACCCAGATGTTTCTGACTTAGCCATGAAAGTCCTCAACAGCATTGCTTACAAGGTATGTGTATGAGAGGTTGTCACGGAAGCGTTCAGTTCTGCTTCTGTCTGAATACTCAAACAAGGAGCTCCAGAGACACCCAGGCCTACACAGTAGCTCAAGACAGGACAGAACCAAAGCAAACGCTTGGCTTTAGAGCTTCCTCGTACGTCTGAATGTGCATTGTAGCTTCTGAAGCAAAGGCTGCCATCACCTTTCATGACCTTCCTGTCTGTATGGACTGTAGTGATTTCCCCTCCTCCGTTTCTTTTTCTTTTTCTTTTTTTTTTCTCCAGAGCTGGGGACTGAACCCAGGGCCTTGTGCTTGCTAGGCAAGCGCTCTACCACTGAGTTAAATCTCCAACCCCCCCTCCTCCGTTTCTTAATCCTACACTGATGTTCTGGACTTTGTGCTCACTGGTTTCTCTGTTGTTTAGCTCCCAGTTGCCTTAGCTGTTCTTGTTCTTTTACATGCTTCTTCTGTTTTGAGCTATTTTTTATTATTATTATTCTAATTCTCATTTCTTAAGGTAGCAAGAAATAGTCTTCTCTGAGGATTAGTACCTCCTCCCATTCCTTTTTATGAGAATTTGGCATAATCCTAAAACTGAAAAGTGTCAGTCAGAAATTCAAGAGCCCTCCCCTGTGACCTGGAAGCTCCCTTCTCCCCTGTACTCTACTCTGCAAATCCCATCTCCTCTCTGTCCCATCACCCCCACCTTTTCCCACGGTCTTGATGTTCTCTGACCCTTAGAGCACTGGGCTCCTGCAGGTTTCCCCTCTGGTCTCTGCAGGTGGACACTGAGAGAAGCCACACACACCTGTTTTTGTTTTCCATCTCTGAGGGATCTGCCATCTACTGTACATGCAGTTTCTGAAAACATTTGTTTGGCGGTTTTCTATTTGTTTACTAAGTTAGTTCAGTTTTCATCAGTGGCACAAACTAGAAGTCATTCATATGAGTAAAATTTGTTAAAACGTCTTCATAAAGTTTTCAGTTTGCGAGGAGCATACAAGGAAAGGGTCGCTTAAGTGGAAAGGGAGCAGGCTCTGTGGCTTTCTCATTCTAACCCTTGTTTGTTCCTGTGAGGTGTGGAGCCCTGCTCTGCTGCTGTCTGGACAGAGCAGAGATCCTTGCAGCAGCCACAGCTCTTTACTGCAGATGTGTTCTGGGGGCCTGGTTCTGACTCCTTCAGCTCCTGGTAGTGCCCTGCGTGATAATAACAGCCTCCTGCTCCCAGCTCCAGACAGCTCGTCTTTCTGTTGCAGCAGCACTGTGAACACCAGAGTGATTCTGAACTTAGATTCAAGATGACCTCACACTTATGGGAATCCTGTGCGTGGACGTGTTGCTTGCTGTTTTTACTGCCCAGGATCTTCCAGCTGAATGCCAGAGTGTTGAGTGTGCCCAGCCTGGGGTAGCCCAGCTTGCTCCACCACCCTCTGTGGATACTCCACCCAGTCTGCTGTTACCAGGCACTGGCCCAGTGAAAATCTAAAGGTTTTATTGTTTAGTAGAAAATTAAAACACTTACTACAGTTTGAATGTGTTGCACATTATGGTTTGAGGCCAAAGGAAGGTAGGCAGAAGGAAAACAGGAGGCAAGGAGGGGAAGAAAGCTGGAGAGTCTGGCTGGAGGGGGCGATGCCCTCCTGGTTCTGAAAGAGCCACACCCCTCTGCTGCCAGTTACAGGCCGATCTGCTGCTTAGCACCACCCTGATGTGCTCCAGCATCTCCCGTCCAGCGTGGTTTCTGGTCGGACCTTTATTCCACGGTTACTTGAGGGGTGTGTGTGCGTGTGTGTGTGTGTGTGTGTGTGTGTGTGTGTGTGTGTGTGTATGTGTGTGTGTGTGTGTGTGTGTGTACATGTCTGTGTCCCCATGCCACAGCACTTGTGGAGGTCAGAGGACAAAGGACACTAAATTGCTTCTCCCTTTCCATCACGTGGGTCCCTCAAGCTTGGATCTTGAAAACGTTACTTCTAGTGTAATTGTCCTAAAAGTTCACGTGGACTTTAAGTCTCTTGTTTAAAGTCTGTAGGCAGTTCTGTTCCCGCAGCACAGTTCCTCACAAAGCCCTCTGATGGCTGATTCTTTGCTCTTGGAGGCACAAGGCTGTGCCGTGCTTAAGACAGGCTGCACAGCTTAGGACTTGCACTGAGGGCGTTCTCGCCTGGTTGGCTCAGCATCTGGAGTATATTGGTCATGGCGAGTCAGGGCTCAGCTCTCGGTATTTATCTTTCAGTGCATTGATGTATTTGCCCTTACAGACACTGTACCTGAATTATTTAACACTGTAATGCTAGTGCCTGATACTGAATTCATGACTATAAGTTCAGAGCTGCAGACACAGCCTTAGGTGTTAAACAGTATATTTTTAAGAGCTTCAAGTGCACAGAACAGTAGGGGTGCAGTTTTGACCCCCTAGGTCTGGACTTTGAGGTTGCATCTCATGAATGCAGCTCTGAGCTGGGGGCGCCATACTCTACATTGTAAAGTAATGCACCTCCTAACTACCTGCCATGGTAGCAAGCTCCAGCCACCTGAAAAGCAGCCAGCCCTCTTGGGGCAGCACTGCATGAGGAAGCCTGAACCCCAGCAAAGGAGCATTGGGCTGCTATGTCTGTTCTGCTACAGCGACAAATCCCAGTGTGCACTTGCCAACAGCTGGAGGCATGCCACAGCCAGGGTTTCAGCATGGCTGCCCTTGGAGAGAGGCGTGCGCCTGTGTGTGTGTGTGTGTGTGTGTGTGTGTGTGTGTGTGTGTGTGTGTTTAGAATAAGCACTACTGACAAATTCAGGAACATAAACATTATGGAAATTTTTTTGTGTATGTCATCATTTTAATTTTAAAAGATGCCTTATTTTCTCCTCTTGGAACTAAAGAGATTATATTTCACTTTATAAAGAAATGAACCTATTTTGCATTATTTAACTCTGAAATCAAATTTTTGTTCATCAGAGTAAAAATGGCCTTATTACTATGGAATGCCCCCTAGAATTCTGCATCCAAATGTGGAAGTTGCTACTAGCCATTCTGGAAGAACCCACACTACCTGACAGTGACAGCCTGATTTCATGTTCATACTTCTCCTTCTGAAAGTGGAGAGAACAGCTTCATGGAGCCTTCTGTAGTGCCATCAGCTCTGTCCTCTGCATGAGGATGGAGGAGACAGAGGGACATCTCTCAGCATGGAGAGACGTAAATGCAGTAAACTCACCAAAGTGCAGTAACAGCCTCTGGATTTCACAGGAGCCACACCTTCCCAACAGGACATGTGCAAACCAGGCTCTCTGCAAATTAGACAGAGACCCTGTAATCCTTAGCCAGGGTGGAGGCTCACACAACCTAAGAAAATGAAGACTGCGATTTTCAGAGGCATATTCAAATGTTCCACGAAGAGAAGTCCCACTAGGTTGGGGATGCGGCTGTTGGTAGAGTGCTTACCTAGCATTCACAAAACCACAGGCCCATCCCCAAATTCACATAAAACTAGGACTGGTTGTGCAAACCTGTAATCCCAACACTCAGGGAATGGAAGATGGAGGGTCAGAGGTTTAAGGTCACCCTCAGCTAGCTGGTGAGTTCAAGGCCAGCCTAAGATGCAAAAAGATGAAAAAAATCAGTAATGGCTCAAATGAAACTGCCAACATTGTTCTGTTAGACATGGTATGACTTAGCCTCTCCAGGGTATAAGCAGGAGAACCAGGAGTGGGAGGCCAGCCTGAGGACTCCATAAACCCCGTCCACTCTTCTCACTGTCAGTGCGTGAGCACCACTTCCAAGATGCACCACCCTCACCAGGACTGTTCAGCCTTGCTCAGGAGAGCCAGTCCAGACCAGTGAGGCTGCGTGGGGACATTCACTGCCAAGTTTCTGAGGTCCCCTCCTATCTTTGACTTGTACAGAAGTCTGAATGTACTTCTGGCACATTCCTGTTGGAAAATTGTGAGAGCACTGAACCCCAAGCAAGAATGGTTTCCAGTGTGCCCCGGCTTTGAGCTCTCCTGTTTCCATCCTCAGCTTCAAGTTCAGCTTACTAAGAGTGTCTGACCTGGAATTCAGCCCAGCAAGTAACCTTTGTCTCTGAAGAGCTCCTTGGCTCTGTAACCTCACCTCTACCTCTCCTCTGCCTCGCTTCATCCTCTGGGCCTGTGGGAGTGGGTTCTCAGCCTTCCTGGATGATGTGTTTATGTCCTGGTGATTTTGTGCAGACCTCCATACCAGATGACAGTGACAGGGCAGTCAGTTGAGTGTCCTGTCTCACAGTGTGCCATCTTCCTTGGTCTGTGTCCCAAGCCCAAACTCTAGCAGATGAATGTATTCTGTTAAGGTTGCTGGGCAGTTACTCACTTCATGACAGAGTCCCTGATGGAAGGACTGTCCCCCTAAGACTCCTAGCCCTACATTCTTAGTCCTCCCAGCCACATCCATAGAGGATGCTCTGGTCACTCCTCACCTGGCCCCATACTTGCTATGGCCAGCACTGAGGAAGCATGAGCAAACTGTGATGATGTAACCAGAGTTTCACTTGAGCCTGCCGCCAGAAGTCACGGCACCCGGCCCTGGCAGGCCCATCTCTTACAGGATTCTGAACATGACAAAATGATTCTTGTTGCAGCAGTCATGGGTAGAGAACATTTGCATTGTCTGGCAATGCTAAGCTGGAAACCATGGGTCCTGTCTCCGTTTCTGTCTCCTGCAGCACCCAAAGGTTGTCTGGAAAAAAGAAGCTGTCTACATAAATACTTTGTGTCTGAATGCGACATTGTACAGATAGCATTCCAGGTAGTGACTGGGTGATTTAGAAATGTAAGAGGTCTCAGTAGTGACCCCCAGAGCAGAGCTCTTCCAGCTAAAGGTTCCACAGGGCTCACCTTCTCCCCAGAGCTCCTAAATGGCACATGGTCCTGCTGGTCCTGTGCTAATTAATGTAGGAGTCAACATCACCTGGCCTTTGTGAAGCTGTCCCAGCTCTCTGAAGAGCCAGCAGGTTCCAGTAACCACACAGTCTGTTACAGTTCTGAGGGAGAGGTCAGTAGCCACCTTGTCACAGGAGTGTTGTTGACAGACACACAGTTAGCACTCCTGCTAACACTAACCAAAGCACTGGCCTGAATGCTGCACCTTAGACTGATGGGAAACTCCTACATGAGCGTTCAGACCCTCCTACATGAGCTTCCAGACCCTGCAAATGTTTGTGAAAGATGTGCCTAGAATGTGCTGGGATCTTCCTTCCCAGGGGGCTCCATTTAAAGAACTGATAAAACCTGTCTCTGAAACACAGAAATTAAAAACAGGCCAGGTCATGTCTTCCCCTAGAGTGTAAGTCCAGAGTGGCCACCTAGGACTCTGGGTGAAGCCAGCTGCCTGGTCAGCAGGCCAAACCTGACCTCCAACCTGCCTCACCCACTCTGCTAGTTTGTCCTTTTCCCTGGTCATCCCCTGCCCTGGAAATGAATATGTGCATCCTCCTAGTGTCTGAGCATGAGGGAAAGTGTGTGTGTGTGTGTGTGTGTGTGTGTGTGTGTGTGTGTGTGTGTGTGTATGAGTGTGTGTATGAGTGTGTTTGTGAGAGAGAATGTGTGTATGAGTGTGTGTGTGTGAGAGAGAGTATGAATGTGTGTATGAGTGTGTGTGTGTGTGTGAGTGAATGTGTGTGAATGTGTGTGTATGAGTGTGTGTGAGAGTGTGAATGTGTGTATGAGTGTGTGTGTGAGAGTATGTGAATGTGTGTGTATGAGTGTGTGTGTATGTGTGTGAGAGAGAGAGAGAATGTGAGAGAGTGTATGTGTGTGAGAGAGAGAGTGTGTGAGAGAGAGTGTGTGTGTGTGTGAGAGTGTGTGTGTATGAGTGTGTGTGAGAGTGTGTGAATGTGTGTGTATGAGTGTGTGTGTGTGAGTGTGTGTGTGAGAGAGTGTGTGTATGAGTGTGTGTGTGTGAGAGTGTGTGAATATGCGTGTATGAGTGTGTGTGTATGAGTGTGCGTGTGAGAGAGAGTGTGTGTGAGAGTGTGTGTATGAGTGTGTGTGTGAGAGAGAATGTGTGTGAATGTGTGTGTATGAGTATGTGTGTGTGAGAGAGTATGTGTGTGTGAGAGAGTATGTGTGTGTGAATGTGTGTGTGAATGTGTGTGTGTGTATGAGTGAGTGAGTGTGTGTGTGTGTGTGTGTGTGTGTGTGTGTGTGTGTGTGACATGAGTAATACTCTTTATCTGGTTCTGGGGGCAGAGCCCAGGACCTGTCACATACTAATTCTATGCTCAGTCACCAAGCTACACACAGCCCAGTGATGAGGGCTTTAAGACAGTTATACTCCTCAGGAGTGGTTTGTCCTAGGGAAAGTGAGGCTCCCATACTCTACCTCTCCCGCCCCTGAAGACAGGACATTTGTGACCCAAGGTTCTGGGCTGTAGCGCCCCCTGACCCCTCAGTACACCTGCCTAAGCCACAGCTGCCTCCCCAGGGACAGAGCTAGTCTGGGCCCTGAAAGGGCCACTTCATGGCTCTCAGATGCGAGACAGGCAGAACTGAGGACTGACCCCAGGTGGCCTGGAAGCAGGGGAAGAGCCTTAAGCACCTCACATTTCAGCTGCTGGAGCTCCTGCAACGGTCACTCCCCAGCCTCATAGGCTGATCACAGCCTGAGCCTCATAGGCTGTGGGGAATGAAAGAGCAGCCCCGTGTCCTCTGTCACCTTTGGGTTGTGTCTCACTGAGGGCTTCTGACCTCCCTTGTCGTTCCTCCTTTGCTCTCGTAGGCCACAGTCAACGCCCGGCCCCAGCGAATCCTCGACACATCCTCTCTCACACAGTCGGCCCCAGCCAGCCCAACCAACAAGGGCATGCACATCCACCAGGTGGGGTAAGTGGCCTGCCAAGCCCCTCCTCCTCTGCTGTGGTATCCTGGATGCCACCTCCCTACCAGGACCTTGCTTTCCTCTCCTTCCCTTCTCTTAACACTTCCCTCTCTCCCTTTGTCCTTTCTCCCTAAATACATAAGCACATGCTGATATCTGTGCGCTTGGGCCCCCTTTCTAGACTTCTTCACTATCCCAAGAACACTTCATTTGCACACAACATACCAGGAAAAGTTGAATGGAGCCTGATTTCTGTGACCTTTGGGATTCCTTCAGAGGCCGTAGGCTCTCTGTGTAGGTGAGCAATAGGGTGGACTAGACAGTTCTGCTCAGGAAGTAGTGTGACGAGCCCTGAGTGTGCCGGGCACACCAGCTCTAGATTGTGTTATCTTGTCTTCACAAATACCGGCCAGGGCACATCCAGCAAGGACAGTCCTCACTCAGCCTTGGCAAGTGGACATTCCTCATTGTGACATCTCTGAGGGACAGGAACAGGAACCTCAGCACTGCATAGTAATCCTCAGTAAAACATGCTGTCTGCTCTTCTCTCAACTGCAGAGGCTCCCCGCCAGCATCTAGCACCAGCAGCTGCAGCCTGACCAATGATGTGGCCAAGCAGACGGTCAGCCGTGACCTGCCCTCCAGCCGCCCGGGTACTGCCGGCCCCACAGGGGCACAGTACACCCCTCACTCCCACCAGTTCCCTCGTACACGAAAGATGTTTGACAAAGGCCCTGATCAGGTACAAAGTCATGAGCCCCTCATGCCCTGTAAGATTCAGTGTCAGCACAGGGTGCTAAGGACTTTGCTTTCCTGATATCCAATGTGATACCTTAGTTTGGGATCATTCTGTCCCCACTACCCAGTGCCAGCTGTTGCTCTAAAGCCCCTTGGAGACACAATGGCACCCAGGTCCAGCACCCCTCATCTGCAGGTCTGATCTTCCTGCAGCACCTCCCCTAGGCTAGCTCATCCTGCCCACCTGAGCCCCAGTCGCAGCATGTGAACTTAACTTGCTTCTTCCCCTTCTTAGGTAAACAGCATTCTGTCTCCACTTGATACAGCTGCTACTCTTCAGGGTTCATTCTGAATAGCTTGTTTGGTTTTCCTGTGAGCATTCAATTACTCTATACAAGCGGGCACACTCTCTGCTTTTCACTAAGCTGTCAGAACAATTCAGGAGAGGAATATGCTGCTACCCAAGCTCTGAGAGGCACCGAGATAGGCCCGTCCTGTCAGCCAGTGCACAGGAGAGGGATGCTCAGGGTGTCTCAGCAGAGCTATCATGGCTCACCTTGTCATCTAGGAAGTGAAGAAGGAGCCACAACTTAGAGCAGTAGCTCGTGCCTGGAATCCCAGCACTCAGATTACAGGGCAGGAAGACCACTGGTGTTCTTTCTGTACTGCAAGTGAGACTGAATCCAAAGAAAAGTAGGCACAGCTCCCTTGTAGGCTAACCGTGGAGTAGAGTCACAGGGTTAGTGCCTAGCAGGCCCATGTGGCAGCCCCTGGTCTCCACGTCCCCACCCTACCCCTGCCCCTTGACAGCCAGTAAGTTCCGAGTACAGTCAGCATCCTGGTTGACCCCTGACATGGCTAGAAGCAAGTGCAGAAGACTGTACTCTAAGGGAACAGGGCATCAAGTGGAGGGGTCTGTGCAACCTTCCCTGCTTCTCAAATGGAGCAAAAGCCACTACTTCCAGGAGGGCAGTAAGCCCATCTCCCACCTTGCCCCTCGATAGCAGTCTGAGGCATTTCTTCAGCCCTGGACTAAGCACAGGGCACTGGCAGAGGGCACAGAAGGAGAAGACTGCTGACCCTGGTGGCCAGGCCTCCCTGCTCCTAGAGTGGAGAAGAGTAAAGGACAGTTTTCTTGGCACCTAATTTGAGCTCTGACTGACCTGCACTTGGTGTGCCTCTGCTGCTGTTTCTGTGGCCGTTAGAGGACAACTGTACTGGTGAGCAGATGTGGCACAGGCACGTGAGCCAAGCACATAGCCAGGCTGGCCGTGGAGAGCAGCAAGGCAAATGTGGACCTTGCTGTTGACATTTGTGCTGTTGGGGGTGAGAGCCAAGGCCCTCAGGAATGATAGGCGGGCCTCACCCACTGAACCACACCCGGCCCCTCGGCCGTGCTTCTCACGGTCACCACCCAGCCCTGCCCAGGTGCTTTCAGGCTGCAGTGAGAAGAGTGTTCACCTGTCACAGGGTCGTCACTGTCACCTTTGCCAAGTGTAAGAAGCAGAGGATGCCAGACTCACAGTCACGAGCACACAGTCCCCGCACTCGCACTCGGGAGCCTGAACCAGGAAGACCAGGACTCCAAGTCACACGGGGCTACATAGTGAGACCACTTCTCAAAAGAGTGAGCCTAACGTGTTTCTCCTGGTTCTGCTCTCTCTCAAACACCCTCAAGACCACAGACGATGCAGATGATGCTGCCGGACACAAGAGCTTCATTTGTGCCACTATGCAGACGGGGTTCTGTGACTGGAGTGCCCGCTACTTTGCCCAGCCGGTCATGAAGGTGAGTCTTGCATCCCCCCTCATTGCCACGTGTCCTTGCTGCTGCTGCTGCTTTCTTGTTCCTTGTTCCTCAGACTCCCTTGTGACAATGACCCCCTTCCTGTCCCTCTCTGGCTTGCTGAGCCCTGCTGGCCCAGCTGGAAACTCTGACCTGAGCCAGTGGGCCAGGGTTTATGGGGCTGGGCTGTGCTCAGTGACAGCCTCACCTTTGGCTTTTGTGGCTCCTGTCATACTTCACTTACTGTTGGAGGATGACACCAAACTGCTGTCATGGTGCAGGTGTCAAGACCTAAGGCAGAAAAGAGCCAAAGTGGCTGGCTTTGCTTTCCTCCCTGGAACCTGCCAGCTCTCCATGCCAGCTTGTCCTCACTGGCAGGGTCTAACTGTGTTAGAGTGAGAGTGAGCTCAGGCCTGCCCATGGGCCATGCCTGGTAACTGAGCACTCTAGTACAGTGGGATCTGCAAAGTTGTCTTCTGGTTCCTAGCTGTGAAGTACAAGGCATCTCAAGATGACTGATTCGTGCCTGAGCTAATGGCCGCAAACATGCAGCAAGTGCACTGATCAGCCTGCCTCTGTCTCTGTGACCGCTGCAGAAATTGGCTTAGGTTTGTCTGTAAGTCTGAAGCATGCTCTTCGACGTCTTCTCCTTCCTGCATATTGACGACTGAAGGTGAAAGCCACAGATCATTCTTCATTGTAAGTCTAGCTAGATGCCCCAGTGAGTTCTCTGACTTCACCACGGTGTCTGCTTCTCTCTTCCTGTGGTGGGACTCTGCCAGTAAAGCACAGAGCAACTGTTCTCAGCATCTTCAGCAGGGCTAGAGTTCTGAGTTCTTAAGGGCTATGGTAATGGAGGTGGGGTAAATGTTCCCTCCCATTTATACAAGGACTGGAGAGATGGCTCAGCTGTTAAGACAGGGCTGCTCTCCCAGAGGCCCCGAGTTTGCTTCTCAGCCTGTAAGCGCTGGCTTGCAACCATTTGTAACTTCAGTTCTCAGAATCTAGTGCCCTCTTCTGGCCTCCGTGGGCACCAGGCACAGGTGTGGTGCTCAGACTTACTTGCAAGCAAAATACCTTCACCAGAAAAAGGGTCTTAAATATTTATATTTAAATAAGATTAAAGTATAAAATGGCTAGACTTTTTACATCTTGGGCTAGCATTCCCTTCAAACTAATCATTGCTTTTTTAAGATATAAAACAATTTAAAAACAATCAAAAATAGATGGTCTCTATTGAGATCCATTGAAGTGTCTAACAGAGACTAGGCAGGTAGAAATTCTGAAATGGGCCAGATGATAGTGTACACCTTTAATCCCAGCTCTCAGGAGGCAGAGGCAGACAAATCTCTGACTTGGAGGATGGCCAAGGCCACACAGAAAACCCTGTCTTGGGAGAAAAAATATGAAATGGAGTTGAGAGTATAGCTCAGTGGTGAAGACTTGCCCTATCAGGCCCACAACTCTGAGTTCCATACAAGCATTACAAAAACAAAATAATAAAATCTCCTCATGGTGGGGCCGAGGGTGTGGCTCAGTGACAGACAGCTTGCCTCTTTTCCTGGAGGCCCCATTTTCCATCCCAGGACCACCAAAAATGGATAATAATCAACATAATCACTTTTATACTTGAACATAACAACGGTGAAGAAAGGGAGTGAAACGTGACCATATACTATTGAGGCTGTTAAGTGTTTTTAACAAATCTGAAAGTTAATTAGTGCCAGTCAGATGTGGTAATGCTTGCCCATAATCCCAGCACTCAGGAGGTCGAGGCAGGAGGACTGTGACTTCAGGGTCAGCCTGCACTATATCATTATAAAAATGATAGCATAAGAAAGTGCTCCTGGTGAAGTTGCATCAGCACCTTCTGCTGCTGGCCTGCTTATGAGCGAACTAAAGTCCTAAGGCTGACCTCAAGGAGTAAAGAGTGTCAGAAGTGTCTCGCGGCTACGACAAAATGCCTACTGAGGGACCTGAGGGGAGAAAAGTTAACTTTGGCTCACAGATCCAGGATACGTACTTCATGAAGCAGTCAAGGCAGCAGGAGCAGCTGTCATT
This sequence comes from Rattus norvegicus, assembly GCF_021556685.1. NCBI lineage: Eukaryota > Metazoa > Chordata > Mammalia > Rodentia > Muridae > Rattus > Rattus norvegicus. The sequence continues at coordinate 111,513,032 of NC_141543.1, forward strand.
CATCTGTGTTCAGGAAGCAGAGACTGTGCTGGAGCTCAGCTCCATTCCGCCTTTGCCCTCGTCCCGGATCCCAGGTGGGAAATGGTGACACCCACATTAGGGTGGGTCTACCCCCCCCCCCCTCGCCTCAGTTAACTTAATCTGGATAATTCATCATAGTCATGCCCACAGCTTCGTTTCCATGGTGATTTTGAATCCCATCACATTTGACAGCAGTGAGTACTTAATAGTTGGAACTGAGTGTTCGGAACTCATGACCAGATTCCACACAGGACTATAGATAGAGTCCACAAAGCGATTCACAACTCAGTGTCTGTTGTGTGCTTAGAGGAAAAAAATTGAATTTAATTTTGAATAGGAATATTTTCTTCTCTTAGTTGGCAAATTTTAAACACTGGTCTGTCTAGAGCTTGCCTCATAAAGGAGAGACGAAAGCAAACATCCTCAGATGCTGTTCTAGTAGGGAAGGGCTGCTGCCCCAGAGGTGACTTGGCCACTACAGTCTCTGTCTCTGTGCCGAAAGCCGGTGGTCCCTCCGCAGAGCGCATTCCTACAGTCACTGTGTGTGCATGTGACATATGACAGACCACAGAGTGCCCACCCAAACTCGGGTCTGCTCATCCAGCCAAATGGCCAGGGGCTTAGAGAGGACTGAGTCAGGTCTTATACTAGATATTTCTGCGTTTAGATTTTTTTTTTAAGAAGAATAGTTACTTATTTTATAATTTAAACCATTTAAAATATGATTTTAATTAGACGAAAAGAGTTTTAAGAGTGTGTAAACTTCCTGGGCATTGTGGACAGAAGATACCAGCATGTTAGAGCACAGCCCTGCACCACAGCCCAGGCCTTACAGTCTGTGCTGGCTGGGCACTCTGCAGCCCCTACCCTTGGATAAACCTGCACGTCCATGAACCTGACCCAGAGCATATTATTAAGAAGTCAGAAAATGGGAACCGTGTGACTAAAGGAACTCCCCATAATACGCACAGCTTCATCCTGATTCTGCTGCATTTGCTGAGGGCGCTACATGGCCACTCCTTCACCTCACGAGTGAGTTCTGAGTGTGTTGAGTCAGAACGCTCTAGGCTCATTCTACTCTCCTGCTGTGTATACGTATGTAACGTGACCCATAAGGCATAGTAGAAAGACCAGTGTCAGAGATATGAGCCTGAAGAAAGCAGCGGCATCTGTGACAGAGACACCAGCACACACACCCGTTCTCAAAGGACACACCTCACCAGCCCCTCATGGAAAGGGAGCAAGTGCTGGAAGAACCTCCCAGCTCAAGAGGGAAAGGCAATACCTCACTCCAGAGCCAGAAAAGTCACTGATCCGGACTCCTCATAAGGGAGATGGAACAGTCATTATTCAGTCCACCCACAGAGCCTGAGACACAGGCCTGCTCACAGCTCTGCAGCAGAGGGACTTCCTGATCACCAGCAGGGCAGCTGGCTCCAGCAAGAGGCTCAGCAGCTGACCTCTGACAGAGGGAGGAGGAAGAACACACAAAGAAAGACGCTCTGAGGTACCCACAGGAATACACAAAGTGAGCCCAGCTCAGCCCCACATCAGCCATGAGAGACCAAGCTGTTTACCTTGCTCTCTGCCATTCTGCACATAAAGTGTGGAATTCATTTAAAAACTATAAAACACCCAAAACTATCAGGCAGGCAGTGTCAAGAGACAGTCAGTCATAACAGGACTCAAGTCTCAGGCAGCCCAGACGTTGGAGCTAACAGAAATGGAGTGTGAATAACTGAGTAGACAAAAATCACACAACAGAACTGGTGGCTCACCCTGTAGATCCCAGCAGTGGGGAGGCAGATGGAGGAAGACTATCATGAATTTGAGGCTAGCCTTGGCCATGGGAATTTCAAGATGCCCTGGCTACAGAGTAAGACCTAATCATGAAAAACAAATTAAAAAGCAGAGGCTACTGGGGAAAAAGTGGAGAGTGTGCATAAAG